>NC_050198.1:62675214-62812761 GCF_004126475.2 Phyllostomus discolor | reverse complement strand
ATAAAAAAAAGAAAAGAAGAAAGAAGGAAGGAAGGAAGGAAGGAAGGAAGGGAGGGAGGGAGGGAGGAAGGGAAGGGAAGGGAAGAAAGAGGGGAAGAAAGAGTTAAAGGGAAAAAAAGATATTTTAAAAAAAAAGCCTCCTGCTGGCTTCAAACTGGCCAAGTCAGTTTTGCTGGCTTTCCTGGCTGCAGCAGTCTGAGGGGAGGTTTGTTTTCACTTTTCTCCCTTGCTCATCAGCACTCTTCCATCCTCCAACCCAGATCCCCGGCAGCCTCAAGTTCCACAAGTTCAGGCGCAGTACTGTCCCTAGGGCTTTGGGTGTGGGAGCAGGGTCTTCTGCACCACTGACACTGTGGCTGGTTGGGGAGGAGGCCAGAGCAGCTGCTGCAGGAGAATTCCCCAGACAGCCACTGAGTGTCTCTTTTTGCACTTTTTCTTTTTGAGAAATTCCTCCTGCTCAAGCCCGCTGATCCATTCAAGGGCATGTCCTCTCACACATGCTTATTCTCCAGCCAGACCACGGACTATACATGTCAGCGCCTGTCATGGCCCAACTCTCAACTCTCCCGAGGTGGCACACATAGTCTCTGTGGGTGCTCACTGCCCCTGTGAGTTTGCCACTTCGGCCTTATCCACCTCTCTGTGACTTCAAGCATCAGGTCCCTCCTGGTGCCACTCAAACCTTATTTGGCTGGGGAGGGAGCTATTGACCTGGCTCTCTCCCAAGAACACTTCAGCAAGCCTAGCAGGCACCAGTCCTGGGACTGTAGCTGCCCTGGTCGCCATGCTGGTCTCAGGGACCTTATTGTCCTGAAGCACTCTCCTTACCATCTGACTTTTCAATGTCCTCTACAATTTTTTGTCTCCAACCTTCATATATGCTGGGATACTGTTGGCTGTTTGCTCTGTTCCTCAGTAGATTGGCTAGGTGTTTCACCCTTGTGCAGGGGGTAGTGGCTCTGCTCCCACCTCTCTCGCCACCATCTAGAGCAAATAATTTTCTACTCAGTGTAATTACTTGTCAGGAACAAAAATATAATAAATTTTTTTCAATCAGAAAATTTATTCCCATCAGGCCTTCATTAAAGTGATGTTTAGTTTCATATTTTAGACAGAAGAAAGTGATATAATAAGAAATTTAATAAGCAAGAGATAGTGTAAAAACACATTAATAAATACATGATAAATATCAAAACAAATATTACTTGTGAAATAATTTTTAAAATCTACCATATATTAATATGGTAGCTATAAATTCTAAATACACAAGTAATCTAGATAAATGTGTTTGCTAAGATCATACATAGATAAATTAAAACTAGTTGGCTTTGCTAAAAATACAAAATAATCTGGCTAAATTTGCCCTGGCTGGCATAGCTCAGTGTATTGAGCTTGGGCTGTGAACTAAAGTGTCGCAGGTTCAATTCCCAGTCAGGGCACATGCCTGGGTTGCAGGCCATGGCCCCCAGCAACCACACATTGATGTTTCTCTCTCTCTCTTTCTCCCTCCCTTTCCTCTTTAAAAATAAATAAATAAAATCTTTAAAAAATAATCTGGCTAAATTTTAGTTTAAGAGATGTACTTCAACATAAGAACACCAAAAGGTACAAAGCAAAAGGAATAAAAAATCTACCAAGAAAATATTAAACCAAGTGAAATAGGTGTGACTGTATTAATTTCAGAAAAACTATCATATTTTTTTCTTTCTCAAGGACATTTTTGCATTGCTTTTAGAGAGAGAGAGGAAGGGCGAGAAACATCGATGCAGGAGAGAAGCATTAACTGATTGTATTCCCATATGCAACCATGCTAGGGATCATATGTGCTCAGACCAGAGTTCAAACCCATAACCTACGTATGTGCCCTGATTGGGAATCAAACCTGCAACCCTTCAGTTACTGGATGACATTCCAACCAGCTAAGCCACAACAACCATGACATAGAAACTCTAAATGTTAAAGAAAGAAAGCATTGTTAAGGATGAAAGAGATCAATACATTACAACAAATCTTGCAGGCAACTAAACATAGCTCAAAACATATACAATAAAAATTGACATAAACATACACACAATTAGAAAACCCACCCTCCTGGTGGGAGATAATAAATTTCTTTTAGTAATCACTAGAATGCACAAACAAACAAAAACCACAAAAACAGATAATAAAGTTTGAGAAGATAAAATTACATAAAAATGAAGATTGATCTAAGAGACATATTATGAATTTCCTACCATCAATTATGTACTACACATTATTTTGTTTTATTATTTTTATTTTAATTGAATTTACTTGGGATAGAACTTGTTAGTAATATTAGATATTAACCAGTATCAGCTAGTTTTTTCACCCATGTGTAGGGGAAAGTGGACACTGCTCCCATCTATCTTGCCACAATCTAGAGTAAATAGTTTTCTGCTCAGTGTAATTACTTGTGAAGAACAAAAATACAATAAAAGCTGAATAATACAGCTTTTATCACAACATCTGCATACTACCTTATAATACAACATCTGTATACTACTTTGTGTGTTTACCATACAAAATCTAGTCTCCTTTCAACATCATAGAGTCGACTCCCTTTACACACTTTGCCCTACACCCTCCTCCATTCCCCTCAGCTAACCACCATTCTGTTGTCTGTATCTATTAGCTTGTTTCTTCACTTTGTTTATTTATATGTTGCATTTGATTTTACATCCCTCATAGAATATGAATGAAATCATTTGGTTCTTGCCTTTTTTCCATATGACTTATTTCACTTAGTATGATACTCTGAAGATCCATCTATGCTGTTGCAAATAACAATATCTTACCAGGAATTGTGGTCAAAATATTATCTTAAATACACATTCAAAATTTACACAAATTAAGCACATTTGAGGTCAGAAATTTAGCATCAACAAATATAAAGCAGTGGTCTCATAGAGACGACCTTCAATGATCACAATATAATTAATTTAAGAAAGACAACTAAGAAAGAAAACAAAGCATATACAAATTAAAGGAACGACCCTGGCTTGTGTGGCTCAGTAGATTGAGTGCTGGCCTCTCATGCACCCCCAAATGGGGACTGGGCCTGCAACCCAGGCATGTGCCCCAATTGGGAATTGAACTGGTGAACCTTTTGTTCACAAGTTGGTGCTCAATTTACTGAGCCACACCAGCCAAGACCAAGTTCAATTAAAAAAAATAGTTAAGAATTTGGGCCAAGATGGAAGGATGGGTAGAAACACTTCACTTCCTCGCACAACCAAAGGGAGGATAACAACCGATCTAAAATCAATAAACAAACCCTGGCTGGCATAGCTCAGTATATTAAGCGTGGGCTGCAAACCAAAGCTTCACAGGTTCTATTCCCAGTCAGGGTACATGCCTGGGTTGTGGGCCACATCCCCAGTGGGGGCCATGTGAGAGGCAACCACACATTGATGTTTCTCTCTCTCTCTTTCTCCCTCCCTTGCCCTCTCTAAAAATAAATAAATAAAATCAATAAACAACCAAAACTGCCAGAAAATCAAACTGCATGGAACTCTGATAACCAAGAAACTAAAGAGAAATTCAACCAGAACAACCACATTGGTAAGGATGACCACGTGGGCTGACTCAGAAAAAATGTGGCAAGGCAGCTGAGGGGTGGGGCTGGGTGTGGAGCTCTGCAGAGCTACATGGGAGGGGCTGACTTAAGGGAAAAACTGAGGCTCAGAGTTGACTCTGGGCTAAGGCTGGGGTTGCTACATGGTGGGAGATACTTCCAGTCTGACACAAGAGTCTGTTGGAAAATATGCTAGAGACAAGCAGGTGAGCTGCATTATTCCCTCTCTGGGTCCTCCCCCACAGTCAGCACAGCAAAGAGGGTTGCCCTGCCTGGGTGAAGACCTGAGGCCCCACCCCCTTACAACCCATCAGCTGTTCCAAGACAAAAAAAATATGGCCCAAATGAAAGAACACAGCAAAACCTCAGAAAGAGAACTAAGTGATGAGAAGATTGCCAACCTATCTGATGGAGAATTTAAAGCTCTGGTAATCAAAATGCTCACAGAACTGATTGAGCTTGGTCAAAAAATGAAAGAACAAATGAAAGATACCCTGAATGAAATAAAGCAAAATATTCTGGGAACCAACAGTGACAACAAGGAAACCAGGATTCAAAACAATGATTTGGAACAAAAGGAAAAATATAATAAACATCCAACTGGATCAGAATGAAGAAACAAGATTCTGAAATAATGAAGAGAGGCTGAGGATTCTCTGGGACAACCTGAAACATTCCAAAATCCAAATGATAGGGGTGACAGAAGGAGAAGAACAACAGCAAGAAATTGAAAACTTATTTAAACAAATAATGAAGGAAAACTTCCCCAATCTGGTGAAGAAAATAGACTTCCAGGAACTCCATAAAGCCCAGAGAGTCCCAAAGAAGTTGGACCCAAAGAGTAACACACCAAGGTACATCATCATTAAGTTACCCAAGATTAAAGACAAAGAGAAAATCCTAAAAGGAGCAAGAGATAAGGAGACAGTTACCTACAAAGGAGTGCCCATAAGGAGTGCTGCAGTTTTATTATTATCTGATTCATTATCTGATTTCTCAAAAGAAACCTTGCAGGCTAGAAGGGGCTGGAAATAAGCATTTAAAGTCATGAAAGGCAAGGAACTACATCCAAGATTACTCTTTCCAGCAAAGTTTTCATTTAGAATGTAAGGGCAGATAAAGTGCTTCCTAGATAAGGTCAAGTTAAAGGAGTTCATCATCACCAAGCCCTTATTATATAAAATGTTAAAGGGATTTATTTTAGAAAAAGAAGATTAAAAATATGAACAATAAAATAACAATGGACTCACAATTATCAATAAATTCGCCTAAATGAAAAGACAAACAATGAAAACAAAAACTAAGCAAACAACCAGAACAGGAACAGAACCAGAGAAATGGACATCATACAGAGGGAGTTCAGTCGGTAGGGGGAAGGGAGGAGTAGGGGGGAAGGTACAGGAAAGAAGCATAATTAGTAGGCATAAACCAGATGGGAAGAGATAAAAATGGTTAGGAAGCAGAGGACTCAAAGGACTTATATGTACAACCGTGGGCATGAACTAAGTGGCAGGGGATGCTGGAGGGTTGGGGGGCAGGGTGGAGGGGGATAAAGGGGGAAAAAATTGGGAAAACCGCAGTAGCATAATCAATAAAAATACTTAAAAATAATAGTTAAGAACAAAGTTAAATAGAAAAAAAAACAGTTTATTTGGTATTTTTCAAGAATTAGTTTTTGAGAAGACTAATGAAATGGTTAAACTACTTGAAGACTATTAAATAAAAATTCTAAATACACAGTTTCAAGAGCAAAAAGGGAGACCATAAGTACAGAAGATGCAACAAATCAAGATATTAAAAATCTTTTTGTTGATAAATGTAAAGTCTTAAATGAAATGCATAGATTCCTTAAAATATAAAACATATAAGAATCAACTAAAAATAAATAAAAACATACTTTTAGTTTTACTGTGATAGATTAAGTCATATAAAGTCTCTCTCTCCCACTGATCAAAACTAAAATCTCTGGACAAAATGAAAAAATACAACTAGCTGAGGATGCTTAAAATTAAGTAACAGCAGAAGGATGGAACAGTTAAAATTTGAAGAACTATCAATACAGTGCCAGAATGTTTCTTGTTTTTATTTCTTCTTTATCTCTTAACTTTGATATAATTGTGGATCAGATCAAGTAAGAGTTCAATGGGTAGAAACGAAAAAAATTTCCAAAAGAAACCCATCATGCTGACTAGAGGACTAAATAAATTGACCCAAGCATGTCAGGAAGTATCTGCCATTTTTTCTTATTTTCTTTCTTGGCACTGCCTTGAGGCAAATCCTATTCACAAAACCACACTGCTGCAGTATAGCAGTATCAAAGTGGGCACAAAAATCTCTGAGAGAAAATGCATATCTTTGGTTAACAGAACTGAAAAATGAGGCATGTGTCATGGAAAGAGTGTGAAGGAAACCCAATTTTTCCAATTATTTTCTCTTGTTTCTTGGCCCTTAGTGTGGATCTACTTGTATGGAAGTGAACTATAAAATAGAATGCTAAAACTCTAAGAGAACCTCATTTTTCTTGTAGGAGGAACAGGGAAAGGGGGCTTATAGAAATTCCCAGAAGAAAAGACCTTGGAAAAAGGATGCTATTATATGTATGAACCAAGACAATTCTAGATACACAAACTGCACATGTACAGGAAACATTAAAAAAAAATCAACCACTTTGTAAACCTCAACCCACTCTGAGACCAGTCTCTGTGGGAGAATGGACACACCAAAGAGCATAGCAGAGGCTTGAAGAACTGAACTGACAGAAAATAAATCAGAACTTGAGATCTAATTACAAGCAGGTTGATTGCAAGTGAAAACAAATACAAATATCAGCATTATCTGGAGACCTGCAGGTTCACAATATAATGCTCAAAATATACAAAATACAATTCAAAACTATTCAACATTCAATAATTTTTTTTTAAAAAATTGAACCATGTCTCAAGGAAAAAAGCAATTAAAAGATACCTAATCCAAGAAAATTTTAGAAGGATGTCACTGTTGAAATGGATGAAAAATGGAATTGTCATCAGAGATATAAAAGCTATAAAAAGAAAGAAATGAAAATTTTAGAACTTAAACATAGAGTATTGTGAAAAGAATCCCCATAACTGGATAGGCTCAATGCCAAATGGAAATGATAGAAGAAAAATCAGTTAACTTGAAGATAAACTAATAGAAATTTTAATATTAAAAAAATAGAAAGTTTGAGAAAGAACATGTATAGATTCTAAGGGGTTTATGGTGCAACCTCAAACAATCTTACATTGGAATATTGAACTCCCTGAATGATAGAAGAAAGTTGTTGGTGAAGAAAAAAATAATTGTTGAAAACTAACTTCCCAAATTTGAAGAAAGTCATAAATTTATAGAACAATAAAGTTTAGGGAACCTCCAGAAATTTTTAATAAAGTAATATGCAGACATATCATGTATTGCTGATAAATCACTGATAGAGAAAAATAGTGACACATCATAAATAAGGAAGAAATAATGTAAATGGATAAAATAGTAAAATCAAAAATCATGGAAGTTAAAAGACAGTTCAGGACATTTCTAACGTGCTTAAAGAAAAAAGAATTGTTAATTCAGAATTACATATCCAGTGAACATATTTTTGAATGAAGCCAGTATAAAAACATTAACTAAAATAATAATTTCTTGCTCACAAACCTGATCTAAAGAAATGACAAAGTCTTTCAGGATGAAGGAACTATAAGACAAAACTTGGAATATCTTAAAGAAAGAAGAGCAATTGAAATAAATAATATAGTAGACTATCTTTCTCTTAATTTTGTTCAAATATATATGCAGTCTGTCCAGAAAAACTCTAACCATTGTTAATATAACAGGAATGGTTTGTGAAGCATAATGTATTCTGATAGCCAAGGAGATTGGACTGGAATGTGCATGTGTGAACAATGATGACTTCACTGTACTAGTCAGTGGGGGTGGTAGACACCATTGAGTGAACGTGTGTACTGTGTGGCTGTTGTACTCAAAATAACTGAGCAACTAGATCAACAAATCTGCATCCAATTTTGCATTAAGCTTGAAGATTCCTCCATGTAAATTATTTGGGTGATTCACAAGGCTGAAGCTATGGGCAACTAATGACTGGCCACTTAATCAGATTATGCACCCACTCATGTATCACATATTGTACAGAGTTTTTTTCAGTGAAACATCAAATTACCCAGGAAACTCAGTCCTCCTACAGCCCAGAATTGGAGCTCTGCAACTTCTGGCTTTTGCCAAAACTAACATCACTTTTGAAAAGGAAGAGATTTCAGGCCATTGATGAGATTCAGGAAAACATGACTGGGCAGCTGTTGGTGATTGGGAGAACTGTGTGAGGCCCCCGGTGCCTACTTTGAAGGAGACTAAGGCAGCATTGGCATAGGTACAATGTTTCTTGTATCTTTTATCTTCTTTAATAAGTGTCCCTGTTTTACATAGTACATGGCTATATACTTTATGGACAGACCTCATAAATAATTCTCGAAAAAATCTATAAATATGTTGAAGGCAAAAATATATCTAAACATAATATATATGTGAGGTATAACATGATGGCAGTAAGGCAAAGGCACATATAATTTTAAAGTTTCTGCATTCTATTCACAGTGTTAAAGTGTTATCACTTAGTGGAATCTGAAATAGCTTTTCATATTGCAAATCCTAGAGCAAAAATAAAAATGGTTGTTTTAAATAAAACAAAAGATAACAAGTGTTGAAGAGGATGTAATAAAAGTGAAACCTTGTGTACTGTTGATGGAAATGTCAATTGGCACATTAACCAAGGAAAAGTGTATGAATGTTTATCAAAAAATTAAGTACCATATGATCTAGCTATCCAATTTCTGGGTATATAAAAAAAAGAAGATAAATATAGGATATCTAAGAATTATCTGCACTCCCATGAGTATTGCAGTATTATCTAGAATTGCCAAGTATGGAAACAACCTAGTTTTATATCAAAAGATGAAAGGATTAAAAATTTTTGAAAATATATATATATAAATCTTATATATAAATATTTATATATATAAATATATATTTGTATATTTAAATATATACTTAAACAAAGTATAAATATATGAATTTGTGAATATATAATTATATATTCACAGATATATAAAATTTTGTATATATAAACTTATATATAAATGTTTATTAAATAAATATAATAAATACTATATTTATATAAATACATATATATAAAATACACACATTTGTGAGAATATATATATATATTTCACCCATGAAAAATAAGGAAGTCCTATTATTTGTGACAATATGGATGGGCCTTGAGGGCATTATACAAAGTGAAATAAGTTAGATGGAAAAAGACACTGTATTATATCACCTATACCTTAAATCTGAAAAATTCCAAACTTGGACTCCAAGAAAGCATCTGACTAGGTGGAAGCTACACTCACCAAAGTGGAATTACAACTAAATTATAAAAATTTCATCCTGAGCCCTGGCTGGTGTAGCTCAATAGGTTGAACACAATCTGCAGACAAAAGGATTGCCAGTTCGATTCCCAGTCAGAGCACATGCCTATGTTGTGAGCCAGGTCCCCAGTGGCAGCCACATGAGAGAAAACCACAACTGATATGTCTGTCCCTCTCTTTCTCTCCCCCTTCCCTTCTCTGTAAAAATAAATAAATACAATATTTTGAAAAAGAAAATTCATGCTGAATAATCAAGTGAACACTAGCTACAGAAAAGCCTTATAACCAAGGACTTATGGAAGAATCCACTTCACTACAATGTGAATATTAGGGAGTGTGGAGGAGGTAGGAGAAGGCTGGCTAAGCTCCCATAAGTGGAAGCTGAAGTGTTTGAGTGACATTTCAGTGGCTATGGGGTATTCTCTCTGAGAAATGAGTCACCTAAACCCAAAGCTGGGTTCCCCAGCTTAGAGTACCAGAACTAGGAAAAGACTGAAAAAAAAAATCTGGTTGTGAAAAGCACTGGGGCTTCTGTCTGCCAGGGAGATATCGTACAAGACACAGAGAGTCTCTTAAAGGGCCAATGGATAAAATTTTCTTTGTAGCCACTTACTCTGGGATCCAGCAGAGGGAGGGCTGTGTGGACTGGAGATGTTTGAGGAGTGTTTGGGTTTTGTGGCTCTGGGATACAGCTGAGACAATGACCAAATCTCTGTGCTGAATCATTCTACATACTTTAAAATTCATTCTGTCAGTAGAAAATTCCATTCTATGTGACATCTGCCTGAAGGGAAGCAATAGCCTTATCTGTAGGAATCCTTTTGTCCCACTCTGTGGAGTTTAACCTGGAATTCTGAGGAGTACAGGTGGAAGCTGGGGAGAAACCTGTAGGGTCAGCTGCCAGGATCCCTGTGCTCAGTCATTCCCCATACTGCAGAAGCCTTCTTTTTGGGGCAGAACACTACCCTCCAAGTGACAGTAGCCTGGGGGAAGCAATAGGCACAATTGCAGGAACCTCTCTTACCCTACCCTGTGGAGCTTAAGTCAGATTGATGAGTGAGTATAGCTGGAGTATATTTCTTTTTTTCTTTTTTTTTAAAGATTTTATTTATTTCTCTTGAGAGAGAGACAGAGAGACATCAATGTGTGGCTGCTGGGGACCATGGCCCACAACCCAGGCATGTACCCTGGCTGGGAATCAAACCTGGGACACTTTGGTTCCCAGCCCGCGCTTAATCCACTGAGCTACGCCAGCTAGGGCTTGGAGTATATTTCATTGATTAAGCCTAACAGCAAAGGTGGACCTCTGGGAGCTCTGAAATTTTAGCTAACCTTCCCCTGGTCTTGGTGTTGGTTAAAGACATGTTTGATACACATCCTAGTTCTTCCGGCACTCACCCATGCCCAGCAGAGGGAGCCACATGTTGTGGATAACTGATACCTCCAAACAGGTCACACTGGACAAGTCACAGTCAGTGTCTGACATAGGCATGCACCAGACTCTTTGTGGATCTACCAAGACATATATACAAGTAGACAGCCAAATTGGAAAGACAAAGAAATAGTTCCAACTGACAGAACGGGATAACTCTCCAGAACAAGAACTAAATGAAAAAGAGGCAAACAAAATATTAGATATAAAGTTGAGTCATGATTATGAGAATATTCAACAGCATGAAAGGAGACATAGAAAGTATAATAAAGGACCAGTCAAAAGTAAAACAAATGCAATATCAGTGATAAACAATACATTTGACGAGATAAACAGGAGGTTAGAGGAAGCAAAGGATCAAATCAGCAATTTGGAAGACGAGATAGAAGAAAAACACCCAGACAGAGTAGCAAAAAAGAAAAAGAATTTTTAAGAAATGAGGACAGTCTAAGAAACATTTGGGAGAACATAAAACATAACATCATCTGCATCAAGGGGAGAGCAACAGCAGAAAAGAGTGAGCAAGGGAATGAGAAACTATATGAAGAAATAGTGCAAGGCAACTTCATTAACCTGGTGAATGAAAAGTCACACAAGTCCAGGAAGTACAGAGAGTCTCAAACAAATGGAGCCAAAGAGGCCCACACCAAGACACATCATAATTATAATGGTAATATCTAAAGACAAGGAGAGAATCTTAAAAGGTGAAAGAGAAAAAGAGTTAACTAATTACAAGGGAGCTCTCATTAGACTGTCAGGTGATTTCTAAAAGGGAACATTTTAGGACAGAAGAGATTGGCTTGAGATATTCAAGGTGGTGAAAAGCAAGCACCAAAACCAAATCTACTTTACCCAGAAAGACTATTACTTAAATTTAAAGAAGAAATAAAGAGCTTTCCATACAAGAAAAAGCTAAGAATTTTGCTGAAACCAAACCAGTATTGCAACAAATGTTAAAGGTCTTACATGAAGGAGAAGGAGAAGGAGGAGAAGGAGGGGAGGAGGAGGAGGGGGGAGGAGGAGGAGCATGGGACGAAAATAGTTAAAAATAAAATGGCAATAAATGTGTGTCTATCAATATTCACTTTAAAAGTAAATGGTTAAATGCTCAAGTCAAAATATAGAAAACAGCTGAATGGATAAGAAAACAAGACCCATCTCAGAATGAAAGATAGACACAGCCTAAAAATAAAGATATGATGAAACATATTTTATGTAAACAAAAAGAAAATAAAAGCTGAGGTGGCAATACTTATATCAGACAAAACAGATTTTAAACCCAAGGCTGCAGTAAATAAGACAAAGAAGGAAATACATAATGCTTAAGGGAACAAGCCAACAAGATGATATGACCCTAGTAAACATTTATGCACCCACCATAGGAGGAACTAAATTTGTAAAGCAAATTGTGATGGATATAAAAATAGAGAGAGACATAAATTCAGTCATAGTAGGGGATTTTAACACTCCACTGGCTTCAGTGGTTAGATCTAGTCAGAAAATCAGCAAGGAGACAGAGGCCTTAAATGACACATTAGATCAGATGGATTTAATTGGTACTGTTATAGTGTTTCAACCCCCAAAAGCAGAGTATACACTATTTTCAAGTGCACATAGAATGTTTTCTAGGATACACCATATGTTAGGTCACAAAACAAGTCTCAAAATATTTTAAGAAGGCTGAAATCATATCAAGTATCTTCTTTGATCATAGCATTATGCTATGAAAATAGAAATCAATCACAAAAAAGAAGTGAAAAAATACACGAAAACATCGAAGTAAAATCACATGTTATTATACAATGAATGGGTCAACAGTGCAATCAATGGAGAAAATTAAAAGATATCTAGAAACAAATTTAAATGAGAACATGACAACCCAAAATCTGTGGGACACAGGGAAAGCAGTCCTAAGAGGGAACTCATAGTATTACAGGCCTAAATAAAAAAAAAATAAAAAAAATAAAAAAAAGAAAGCACTAAAATAAATAATCTAACTATACCTTACAAATCTTGAAAAAAAAAAAAGGCCAAAAGTGAGTAGGGGGAAGAAAATTATAAAGATAGCAGCAGAAATAAATAAAAGTATTAAAAAAAATTGGCACTGACTGGTGTGGCTCAGTAGACTGAGAACTGGCCTGTGAACCAAAGGGTCACCAGTTCCATTCCCAACTGAGGCACATACCTGGGTTGTGGGCCAGGTCTCCAGTAGGGGATGCATCAAAGGCAGCCCCACATTGATGTTTCTCTCCCTCTCTTTCTCCCTCCATTCCCTTCTCTCTAAAATAAATAAATAAAATATTAAAAAAAAAAACAATTTGAAAGATCAATGAATCCAGGAAATGATTCTTTGAAAATATAAATAAGATTGACAAACCTTTATCTAGACTCACCAGGAAAAAAGAGAGAAGTCCCAAATAAATAAAATCAGAAATGAAAGAGAGAAGTAACAACTGACACCAAAGATATACAAATCATTGCAAGATAGTATTATGAGCAACTATATGCCAAGAAATTGGATAATCTGGATGAAATGGATAAATTCCTAGAAATATGCACTCTTCCAAAACTAAATCTGAAAGAATCAGAGAATCTGAATAAACAGATTATATTAGTGAAATTGAAGCAGTAATCAAAAAATTCCCAATAAACAGAAGGCCTGTACCAGATGGCTTCACATTTAAATTTTACCAAACTTTCTGAGAAGAATTAACACCTCTACTTCTCAAAGTATTCCAAAAATTAAGGAGGGGGAAAGACTTCACATATCATTTTATGAAGCCAGCAACATACTAATTCCGAAACCAGATAAAGAAACAGCAAGGAAAAACAACTGTAGGCAAACATCCCTGATCAACTTAGAAGCTAAAATCAACAAAATATTAGCAAACCAAATACATTAATACATCAAAACTGATCATACATCATGATGACCTGAGAATTATTGTGGGGATGCAGGGTAAGTAAACCATTCACCAACTAGTAAGTGTGATACACCATATAAAGGAGATGAAGAATAAAAGTCACGTGATCATATCAATAGATTCAGGAAAAGCATTTGATGAAATCCAGCACAGATTTATGATTAAAAACTGTCAGAAAAATGGGAATAACAGGAGCATACCTAAACATAATGAAGGCCATATATGACAAACTTGCTGCCAGCATCTTACATAGTTGGCAAAAACTACATCATTCCCTTTAAGATCAGAAACAAAACAGGGATATCTTTTTTTCACCTCTCTTATTTAACATGGTACATAAGGTCCTAGCCATAGCAATCAGACAATAAGAAGAAGTAAAAGGATTCCAAATTGCAAAGGAAAAAGTAAAAACGTCTTTATTTGCAGATGACCTGATATTTTACATAGAGAATTCAAAAGATTCTACCAGAAAACTACTAGAATTGTGAAATGAATTCAATAATGTAACAGGATACAAAATTAATATCCATAAATCAGTTGCATTTTATATGCCAATAATGAGCTACCAAAAAAGAAAATTATGAAGACACTCCTATGCACTATTAGTTCAAAAAGAATAAAGACCTAGGAAGAAACCTAATAAAGAGCATGAAACACTAATACTCAGAAAATTAGAAGACTCAAGAAAGAAACTATAGAAGATACAAATAAGTGGAAGCACATACTGCAAAACACTGAAGAAAGGAATTAAAGAAGACACAAACAATGGAAGCATATACCATGTTCATGGATCAGAAGAATGATCACCATTAAAATGTCCACACTACCCAAAGCAATCTATAACTAAAACATAATTCCTTTCAAGATATCAATGATGCATTTCCCAGAACTAGAATGTATATTTCAAAAATGTATATGTAACCACAAAAGGCCCCAACCAACAACAGCAATCTTGAGGGAGAAGAACAAAGTTGGAGGAATCATAGTACCTAATAACAAACTGTACTATAAGGCCATGGCCATCAAAACAGCATGGTACTGGCATAAAGAGACATATACACAAATGGAAAAGAAAGCCCCAAAATAAACTTACACATTTATAGTGAAGTTAATATTTCATAAGGAAAGTAAGCATTTACAATGAGTTAAAGATAGATTATGCAATAAGTGTTATTGGAAAAATTGGACAGACACTGGCAGAAAAATAAACCTGGACCACATTCTTATGTAATATACAAGAATGAATTAAAAATGGATTAAAGGCCAGAAATCATGTTATAACCAAAACCATAAAAATCTGAGACAAAAACATAAGCAGTAATATCTTTTTTAAATTTCTATGTTTTTTATTATTGTTGTTCAAGTACAACTGTCTGCCTTTTTCCTCCAACTCTCCACTTCCACCCCAGCAATCCCCACCTTGCTTCCCTGATTCCAAACCCCCATCCTTGGTTTTCTAAATGTGTTCCTTATAGTTATTACTGAAAATCCTTCTCCCCTTTCCCCCATTATTCCCTTCCACTTCCACTCTGCTTACTGTCAAATTGTTCTTAATTTCAATGTCTCTGGTTATATTTTGCTTGTTTCTTTGTTGATTAGGTTCCACTTATAAGTGAGATCATGTGGTATTTGTCTTTCAGCACATGGCTTATTTCACTTAGCATGATGCTCTCTAGTCCCATCCATGCTCTAGCAAAGGTCTTTTTCTCTGATGTGTAGTATTCCACTGGGGAATGTACCATGGTTTTTTGATCCATTATCCATTCATTTACTGATGGGCACTTACATTGATTCCAGCACTTGGCTATTGTAAACTGTGCTGTTATGACCATTGGGATGCAGAGGTTCTTTTTAATTGGTATTTTAGGATTCATAGTGTATAATCCAAGCAGTGGTATTGCTGGGTCAAAAAGCAGTTCCACTTTCAGTTTTCTGATGAAATTCCATACTGTTTTCCATAGTGGCTGCACCAGTCTACAATTCCACCAAAAGTGCATCAGGGCTCCCTTTTCTGCACATCCTCTCCAACACTTGATATTTGTTGATTTGTTAATGATGGCCACTCTCAAAAGTATGAACTGGTATCACATTGTGGTTTTAATTTACATCTCTCTAATCATTAGCAATGCTGAGCATCTCTTCATATGTCTCTGGACCCTTTGTATGCCCTCCTTGGAGAAGTGTCTGTTCAAGTCCTTTGCCCATTTCTAATTGGGTTGTTTGTCTTCCTGGTGTGGAGTCATGTAAGTTCTTTACATATTTTGGAAATCAAACCCTTGTCCAAGGTATCATTGGCAAATATGTTTTCCCATGCAGTTCATTCTCTTTTCATTTTAATGCTCATTTCTTTAGCTGTGCAAAAGCTTTTTATTTTGATGAGATATCATTTCTTTATTCTTTCCTTTGTGTACCTTGTGCTAGGGGACATATTGGTGAAATTATTGCTGGGTGGAATATCTGAGATTTTCTGGTTTATGCTCCCCTGAAGGACTTTTATGGTGTCATAACTTATATTTAAGTCTTTTATACACCTGGATTTTGTTTTTGTGTATGGTGTAAGTTGATGCTCCAATTTCTTTCTTTCTTTCTTTCTTTCCTTCCTTCCTTCCTTCCTTCCTTCCTTCCTTCCTTCCTTCCTTCCTTCCTTCCTTCCTTCCTTCCTTCCTTCCTTCCTTCCTTTCTTTCTTTTTTGCATGTAGCTCTCCAGATAGCCCAACACCATTTGTTGAAGAGGCTATTTTTACTCCATTTCATGCTGCTGCCCCCTTTGTCAAATATTAATTACCATAGAAACTTGGATTTATTTCTGGGCTCTCTGTTGTGTTCCATTGGTCTATGTTTCTGTTTTTTTTGTTGTTGTTGTTGTTGGTTTTTTTTTTTTTGCCAGTACAAGGCTGTTTTGATTACAGTGGCCTTGTAATACACTTTGATATCAGGTATTGAGATCCCTTCTACTATATTCCTCTTTCTTAAAATTGTTATAGTTATTCAGGGTCATTTATGGTTCCATGTAATTTTTTGAAGTGTTGGTACTACACTTCTGTAGTACACTTCTGCTATATTTCACTGTTTGTGAAATATGGCATTGGTACTTTAATAGGTATTGTATTGAATCTATAAATTGTTTTGGGTAGTATTGACATTTTGATGATGTTAATTCTTCTGATCCATCAAGTATATGCTTTCATTTCTTTGTGTCTTCTTTAATTCCTTTCTTCAGTGTTGTGTAGTTTTCTAAGTATAGGTCTTTCACCCCCTCACTTAGGTTTATTCCTAAGTATCTTATTTTTCCTGTTGCTATATCAAATGGGATTTTTTTCCTGACATCTTTTTTCTGATATTTCATTGTTGGTGTACAGAATTGCCTTTGACTTCTGGATACTGACTTTGTATCCAGCTGTTTTGCCAAATTAATTTATTACATCAAGCAGTTTTTTGGCAGAGTCTATCAGATTTTCTATGTATACTATCATGTCATGTGCAAACAATGATGATTTTATTTCCTCCTTTCCAATTTGGTTGTATTTTATTTTCTTTTATTGTCTGATATCTGTGGCTAGAATTTCCAATACTATGTTGAATAGAAGTGGTGAAAGTGGACAACCTTGTCTTGTTCCTGATCTTAGTGGGAAAGATTGTACTTTTTGCCTATTGAGTAAGATGTTGGCTGTAGATCTCTCATATGTGACCTTTATTATGTTGAGGAATGCTCCCTCTATTTCCACTTTTCTGAGTGTTTTAACCATAAATGGGTGCTGCACCTTATCAAATAATTTTTCTGCATCTATTTATATGATCATGTGATCTGTTTTTTTTTCCTTTTGTTTATGTGATATATTACATTTATTGATTTGTGAATATTGTACCATCCTTGCATCCCTGGGATGAATCTTACTTGATCATGGTGTATACTCTTTTTAATGTGTTGCTGAATGTGGTTTGTTAATATTTTGTTGAGAATTTTAGCATCTATTGTCATCAGTGATATTGGCTTGAAGTTCTCTTTCTTTGATATGTCTTTACCTGGTTTGGGATTGTAATGATACTGGCTTTATAAAAATAATTTGGGGGTCTTCAGTCTTCTGGGATTTCTTGGAATAGTCTGTGAAAGATAGTAGTTAGCTTTTCCTTAAATGCTTTGTAGAATTTCCTGTGTAATTATCCAGTCCTTGGCATTTGTATGTTTGTAGTTTTTTGACTACCGCTTCTATACTGATTGGTCCATTTAGGCTTTCTGCTTCTTCTTCACTTAGTTTTCAAAGATTATATTTTTCTAGAAATTTGTCCATTTCACCTAGGTTTTCAAATTTCTTGCCATGTAGTTCTTCATAGTAATTTTTTACAATCTTTCATATGTCTGTGGTATTAGTTGTACTCTTTCATTTCTGACTGTGTTTATTTGTGTCCTCTCTCTGTTTTTTGTTTGGTTGTTTGTTTGTTTTTGTGAGTCTGTTTAAAGGCTCGTTGGTTGTTTATCTTTTCAAAGAACCAGATCCTGGATTTATTGCTCCTTAGGAATTGTGTTTTTAGTCTCTATGTCATTTAATTCTGCTCTGATCTTGGTTATTTCTTTCCTTCTACTTGCTCTAGGCTCTCTTTGTTGTTGTTCCTCAAGTTCTTGTAGGCATAGCATTAGGTTGCTTATTTGAAATATGTCTATCTTTTCTAGGTAGTCCTGCATCACTATGAACTTCCCTGTCAGGACTGCCTTCACTGTGCCCTATATGTTTTGGGTTGTTGTGAGTTCATTTTCATTTGTTTCCAGAAACTGTTTGATTTCTTTCTTAATTTCATTCTTTACCCATTCATTGTTTAATATCATGTAATTCAGTCTCCATGCATTTGTGCGTTTTGTTTTTTTCATTTTTTTTCCTTTTGTTTGGTTTCTAGTTTCAGTCCCTTGTGGTCAGAGAAAATTCTTGATATGACTTCAGTTTTCTTGAATTTGTTCAGGCTTGTTTTGTGTCCTATCATGTGGTCTATCTTTGAAAATGTTCCATGTGCATTTGAAAACCATGTGTATTTTTTTCTTAGGGATGAAATGATATATATGTATATGTATATGTATATGTATATATATGCATATGTATATTCATGTATATGTATATGTATATATATATGTATATAAATTTAAGTCCATTTGATCTAGGATATTGTTCACACTGCAATATATTTGTTGATCTTTTCTTTGGAAAATGTATCTATTTTAGCAGTGGATGTTAAAATCCCCTAATATAATGGTGTTGCTGTCTATATCTTTCTTGAAGTCCCCCAAGATTTTCCTTATGTATTTGGGTGCTTCTATGTTGGGTGCATATATGTTTCTAATGTTTGTCTCTTCTTGATGGATTCTTTCCTTCAGTATTTTTTTAATATTTTATTTATTTATTTTTAGAGAGGGAAGGGAGGGGGATAGAGAAAGAGAGAGAAACATCAATGTGTGGTTGCTGGGGATCATGGCCTGCAACCCAGGCATGTACCCTGGCTGGGAATCGAACCTGGGACACTTTGGTTCCCAGCCTGTGCTCAATCCACTGAGCTATGCCAGCCAGGGCCCCTTCAGTATTATGAAGTGTCCTGTTGGGTCTGTTTTTATGGCCCTTGTTTTAAGTCTTTTTTGTCTGATATATGTATTGCTACCCTGACTTTTCTTTTCTGTACATTTGCTTTTAATATTTATTCCAACCCTTCATTTTCAGCCTGTGTAGGTCTTTTGTTCTGAGGTGGGTCTCTTGTAGGCAGCATATGTGTGGGTCATATTTTCTTATCCATTCAGCTATTCTATGTCTCTTGATTGGAGCATTTAATCCATTAACATTTAAGATTATTATTGATAGGTATTTGTTCATCTCCCTCCTTTGTATCTGTGTTACACTCTCTTTCACTGCTTTCATTTCTCTTCCTACAGCAGTGTTTTTAGTAAATCTTGTAAGGCTGGTTTGGTGGATATGTATTGTTACATTCTTCTTTTTTTCTGGTAAAATCCTTATTTCACTTTCCACTTTAATTTAGAGCCTCACTGGGTAGAGTGATCTTGGTTTCAGGCATTTGTTTTTCATTACTTGGTATATCTCTTACCATTCTCTCTTGGACTTCAGTATTCCTGTTAAGAAATCAGCTGCTAGCTTTATCTGAGCCCTTTTGTATGTTACTTTTTGCTTCTCCCTTGGTGCTTTGAAGATTCTTTCCTTGTCTTTAGTACTTGGCATTTTAAATATGATATGTCTTGGAGTTGGCCTCTTTGGGTTCATCTTAATTGGGACTCTCTGTACTTCCTTAAGTTGCATGTTTTTCCCTCTCCAGGTTCATAAAGTTTTCTGTTATTATTTTTTTTCAAACAGGGTTTCTATCCCTCGTCCTTTTCTTCTCCTTCTGGTATTCCTATTATTCGAGTGCTGTTGAGTTGCATGTTATCTTGGAGTTCTGTTTATCTATCTTCATATTTTTTAGCTTTTTTTCATGCAGCTCTTCTACCTGAGTATTTTTTTCCACCTTGTCTTCCAACTCACTAAATCGGTCCTCTGCTTCATCCAGCCTGCTTATAATTCCTTCTAGTGTGTTTTTTATTTCCAAAATTGTATTTTTCATTTCTTCCTGGTTTTTATTTATAGTTTCTATTTCCTTTTTCATACTGTTTTAGTTCTCACTCAGTTCCTTGTAATTTTCTGTGAGTTCCTTGAGCCTCCTTACAACCATTATTTTGAATTCTATATCTGATAGTTTGCTTACTTACATTGCTTTTAGCTCTTTTATTGGGGAATCTTCCATTCCTTTTGATTGTAGGTTCTTTTTTGTCTCCCCATTTTAGGTGACTCTTTTTGCTTGTTTCTGCACTTTCTGATGTTTTGCTTTGCTAGCTGTCTTCATAGGGTGAATTTTTATGGTGGGAATTCTATGGGGTTCCATGGTGTGGTCTCTTTGATCTCCTTGTCTGGACACTCTAGGTTTGCCCTTTCTTCTGTTTGTGTGGGCTCTCTTGTAGTTCTTAGGTTTTTCCCTTTTGGTAGTTCCGTTGTTGGTGGGTTCTCTCCTCTAGTAGGTATAGTGATGTTCGCATCTCCCACCTATTCTTGTATGTGATCAGTGGCAGGGGGGTAGGCAAAATGCATTAAGACATTGGGAGAGTATTCTATTGAATTTAAAGTACGAACAAGTACAGAAGAGATAGGAGATTATTTGGATAAGTATAGCATTAACCATGATATTTCACCTAACTCCCCACTTTTTATAAAAGGTGAAAGACAGATAAAATTCTTCTTAGAGGGGAGGAGGATTGTGAGCTGAATCCAGAAAAAAGAGCACTTGTGCAAGGTTAGATGATGAGATATAGTGAGAGTAGAGGATAGAAAGTAGGCATAGTGTGCCTACTTCAGGAATAAATTTAAATGTACTAAGATCAGGGAAGGGTGCTGTGTAGTATTTACAATTGTATGGAATAATAATTATTGACAATCATACTGTAACTACAATATTATGACAAGAAATATATGATTTGGATAACAATAATTGAAAATACACAATCAAGAGTAGTGTGTTACTGGAACAAGAGTGAAGTGAAAGAAGGGAAATTAAAATAGAATAAAGAGAGAATAAGGAAAAACAGTTAAACAGTACAATTAAACAGATAAATAAAACAAAGAAAACTAAACAGGAAAAAGAGAAATAAGAAAATATTAATAAAATAAGTAAAAATAATGAAAAAATAATAATACAAATAAACGATAAAATGCCAGTTCTAATGGGTAACAAAGTGAAATTTGTCCCAGTTTCTCAGTTTTGGTGTTTAGGCTTGTGTTCCCCTTTTGGATCTGTCCCTGGGCTTTTCACAACTCCAAGACTTATCGTCTCACTTGGGGGAAGAAAAAGAAAAGAGAGAGAGAGAGAGAGAGAGAAGAAAGAAAAAATAAGACTCCTGCTGACTTTAAACCTGTTGAGCAAGTTCTGCTGGTCTTCCTGGATGCCACAGGAAGAGGAGGCCAGGACTCACTTTTCTCCCTTCCTATAGTTCTGTGAGGATGGGAGCCAGGTCTGGGCCGCAATATTTGCAGTTGATCAGCCTCCAGCCCAGGTTCTCCTTAAGCTGCCAAGCCCCTACTGTCCATCTGCGCCAGTCCTGTTCCTTTAATCCACCAGTTGAGCTGAGGTCCATGCGGTGTGCCTCCTCCTTTCTCTTTTCAAGCCTGCTATGGCCTGAAGCCCACTGCTGGGCAAGCGTTGCCAATCAACCTCTGGGTGAGCAATGTGAGTCAACTGTGGGCAGGGAACTCAAATCAGTCTTAGGGCTAGTGGTGCCTTGAGCAGCCAGAATCAGCCACAGGGTGAGGGTTGTCAGTCAGCCTTTAGGAGAGTGGCCTGACTCAGCTGCTGGGCCAGCAGCCTGAGTCCTGTAGAGGCAAGCAGCTGGAATCAGCCTCAGGGTCAGTGGGGCTAAACAGCTGCTGAGCAAGCTGCCTGAGTCAAGGTTAGGCACAGACTAGAATCCACAGTTGGGTGAGCAGCCGGAGCCAAGCACAGGCACACAGCTTGAATCCCCCTTGGGGCAAGCCAGTCATTTACTTAACAAGCACATGGATTTACACACAGCCCAACTTTCTGACCAGTCTTGACACTCTCAGGGTCAGGGTCAGATGTGGCCTAACTCTTCTCCCTTCTCCAGGTGTTATCCAGCTCCCCAATTTGTCTGGTAATGACCTCTCTGGTAATGGAAAGGCAAATACCATATGATGTCACTCATCTGTGGAATCTAATGAAAAAACTGAACTAAGGAAAAATACAGACAAACCATAGATAGGAAGCAGGTTGTCAGCTCTGGGGTGTGCAGTTAGGGGGCAGAGGGATCAAGCAAAAAGGAAAAAGGACTCATGGACTTGGACAACAGTGTGGAGATTGTGGGGTTATGGGGAGGCACATATAAAAGGGACAAATGGTAGTGGAAAATGCAATAAATACTAAAATATATAAAAAAAAACACAAATTCATAGAAACAGAGAGTAGAGAGGTGATAACTGGGCAGGGGCTGGGTGTAAAGGGAATGTAGAGCTGTTGGTCAAATGGTATAAATTTCCAGCTAGAGTATAATCAAATTTTTGGGATCTAATACACAGGGTTGTGCATATAGATAACAACATTGTATTATATACCTGAAAGTTGCAAGATAGTAAATTTATTTTTTTTTCAGTTTTTGAATTCTCATTACTTATTTGTCTTTACTATATTGTAGTTTTCTTTTTTATTTTTATTGTTGGCACTATTACAAATGTCTCCATTTTTTCCTGGATTTTCCCTCCTCCATGTAGCCCCTGCTCCTCTTGCCTTTGTCTATTACACATTACTGTTGTCTGTGCCTATGAGTTATGCATATATGTTATTTGGCTAATCTTTTTACCTTCCTTTATCTTGTTCCCCCACTCTTATCTGACAGCTGTCAGTGTTTTCCATCTGTCCATGACTCCATGTTTGTTGTCAGTTTATTTTGTGCATTATATTATGAGATTATGTGGTATTTGTCTTTCTCTGACTTTATTATTTCACTTAAGATAATAAACTCCAGGTATACCCATGCTGTGGCAGAAAGATAAGATTTCCTTCCTTTTACTGACACAAAAAAGAAATGGTAATTAAGTAAGATGATAAAAGTGTTAGCTAACATTATGATGGTAATGGTTTTGCAATATATGTGTATCAACTCAACAGATTGTACTCCTTATATTTATAGTGTTGTTTGTCAATTATTTTAATAAAGCCAGAATAAACTCCAAAGTCAAATAAAAAACTCACTCATACTATGAACACATGACCCAATATCAAAATTAGAGACACTACACAAAATGAAAATTACAGACCAATGTCCTTCAATTGATTAAAGGTCAATGTACAAAGTCAATTGTATTTCTATATAATAGTATTGAAAAATTGGCAATTGATATTTAATAAACAGCATGATTTAAAATAGCACTGATAATTATATATATATATATATATATATATATATCAACTATAATTAGGGTTTCTATGCTGAAAATGAGAATAAAAATGTTAAAAAAATTTAAAGATTAGGAAGAAAAAAGACAATGACAAATATCCTCAATTAATTATTAGAGAATTGAATCTAGCAACAGATAAAACAAGCAATGTATCACAAACAAATGGAATTCATTCCAGGAGTCAAGGTCTGTTCAATATTTAATAATACATCAATGATCCTACCATATTAATGGTCTAATAAAAATGAATCATTACCATATGAATAAAATCAGCAAAATTAATTGACAAAATTCAACACTCATTCATCATATTCTCAGTAAAACTAAATAGAAGTTAACTTACTTAATCTGATCAAAGCAATTATAAAAAACTACAACTAACTATACTTACTAGTAAAAGATGGAATGCATAACTGTTAAGGTCAAGAGTAATTCAAGGATTTCTGTGTTATGGTTGTTGAACATCATACTTATACCATCCAGTGCAAACAAAGCAAGTAAAGTAAATGAATTATATATAACTTGGAAAGAAAAAAAAGTTTTTTTCAATGGTGGTATAACCAACTTAAGAAATCTGACTAATCTACAAAAATGTGAAAAATAAATGAGTTTTAAAAGTTCACAGGATTTTATTTCTTTTATTATTATTTTTAGTGATTATTTTTCAGTCACACTTGTACTCATTTTCCCTTGTTACTATCCCATGCCCTAACCTTCTCCCATCTTCCACATTCAATATTCCCTCCACATTATCTTTGTTCATTGTTCCTTTATATATGTTCCTTGACTCTTCCACTTCTTTCCCCCATTGTCCTCCTCCCCATCCCCTCTTGTCACTTTCACTTTGTTCTTTATTTCCATGTCTGTTTCTACTTTGCTCACAAGTTTTTTTTGTTGGTTAGGTGCCACTTATAAGTGAGATCATATGGTATTTATCTTTCTCTGACTGGCTTATTTCACTTAGCATAATAATCTCCAGTTCCATTCATGCTGTCATGAAAGGTAGGAGTTCTTTCTTTATTTCTGTTGTGCAGTATTCTATTGCATAATGTACCACAGTTTCTTTGATCCATTCATTTACTGATGGTCATTTAGCTTTGTTCCAACACTGGCTATTGCAAATAACACTGCTATGAACATTGGGTAGCATAGGTTCTTTTGAATTAGTGTTTCAGAATTCTTAGGGCATAACCCCAGCAGTGAAATTGCAGGATCAAATGGCAGTTCCATTTTTTTTGAGGAAACTGAGGCAGTCTTTTTTAGGAAATTCCATAAAGTTTTCCACAGAGATTGCACCAGTCTGCATTCCCACCAACAGTGTACTACAGCTCCCATTTCTCCACAACCTTGCCAGTACTTACGTGTTGATTTGGTTATGATGGCCACTGTGACCACTGTGAAGTGACATCTCATTGTGGTTTGAATTTCCATCTCTCTGATGGCTAGTGATTCTGAGAATCCTTTCATTTGTCTCTGGGTCCTCTATATGGTCTTCTTCGGGAAGTGTCTGATCAGGTTCAGGTCCTTTGCCCATTTTTAATAGGATTTTTGTTCCCATGGAGTGGAGTCATGTGTGTTCTTTATACATTTTGAAGATCAAATTATTTTTGAAGGTATTGGTGAATATATTTTCAAATATGGGTGTTTCCCTTTTGATTTTGAGATGTTTTCCTTAGCCATGCATAAGCTCTTTTTATTTTTATTTTTAAAGTTTTTATTTATTTATTTTTAGACAGAGGGGAAATTTGGGAAAAGGAGAGGTAGAGAAACACCAATGTGTGGTTTCCTCTTGCGCACTCCCTACTGGCAACCTGGCTTGCAATACAGGCATGTGCCCTGATGTGCCCTGACAGAGTGGCTGTGAACCAGTGACTCTGATTCACAGGCTGGTGCCCAATCCTGGCCACACCTGCCAAGGGGAGAGTTTTGTTGTTGTTGTTGTTGTTGTTGTTGTTGTTTTAAATTTTATGTAGTCTCCTTTGTTTATTCTTTCATTTATATCCCTTACTCTAGGGGACATGTCAGTGAAAATATTGCTGCATGGGATATCAGAAATTTCTGTGCCTAAGTTCTGCTCTAGGAATCTTATGTTATTACAACTTATATTTAAATATTTTATCCATGGCTGCTCCCTCCCCCGAATACGGGGGGTGAGCAACTCCAGGGGAGAATGTGTTGCTAAAAGGAACAGATTGGCCAGTTGGACTGGGAAAAAATCGCCCAGGGACTATGAACACCCGCCCAGAGACCTGGGAGGAGTGAGGGACTCTAGCCAACAGGACCAGGGGCAGCCTGAAAGGGCGCCTGCACCCCTAGCCCAGTGGAAGTGCAGATTGGTGGAGAGTACAGACCCTGGCCGTGCTCTGCTGGCGCCCAATAGGGAGGCCTGAATTGCAAGCTGCAATCCCAGGAGGGACGTGGCACTTCCTGTGTTCCTACAGTGGTGGCTCAGAGATTTCCAGCCAGCCCGACAGGGGGAGCAGGGAAAGGCGCCCACACCCTGTCGGAGTGCAGTTCGGCGGGGAACACAGAGCTGGAAACAGCTTGGCTCGCGCACCATCAGGATGACTGACTCACGTGCTGTTTGATCCCAGAAGGGTCACGGCAAGGCGCTTAGGGCGATCCTAGACCCCGAATCTCAAAAGTTTGGGGGAGGGGCGTGCCCTTTTACGATCCCCAGGGAGGGCGCAGTGAATACCAAAATGTCGTGGGTGCCTCCTGACATCATAGAGCTGGAACCCTGCAGGAACCCGGAGTCCAGAAGACCGTGGAAGTTGAGATCAAAAGAGCCAGTGTGTTCGGGAGTGCCCAGGCTACCTGACAGACCTGCTGAGATCTGGCTGGGAGAGAGAGAAGCATTTCAAAGGTCCCTCAGCCAGCTGAAGCCAGCAAGATCAGAAAAACTGGTCTGGCCAGTTAGAAACCAACAAGAGGGTGTTTTTTTTGTTTTTTTTTTTGTTTTTTTGTTTTTGTTTGTTTGTTTGTTTGTTTTTTGGTTTTGTTTGGTTTCCCTGGCTGTTGTTGATTGATTGATTTTATCTTGTGTTTTATCTGACATTTTATTTTTCAATTCTTGTTATTTTTATCTTGCAATCCCTTATGTTTCTCTTCCATTTATCCTAATATTATTCTTTCCACTCCAAATTTATCTCTCCTGCACTACATCTTCTGCTTTCCTTTCCTTTTTTTAATCTTGCAAGTTACTGTAAATTTGTATTATCTTTTTCTCACTCTTCCGACATTTTTTATTTTAATAATATTTTGGTATTCTTTTTCTTTCTGTATAATCTTCTTTGCTTGGCTGGTTATACTGTCATTTGATAGGTTCCTCCTGGTATCTCAGTCACAAGGTGTTGATAAGTTACTATCCTTCATCTGTGTTCCATTAATACACCTCTCAAGGTTCTATACTCTTTATTCTTGTTATCTAGACCTCATCAATTCTGCCACAAGACTGTCACTTTACTATTACTGCTAGTAAGACCTAATCTATACAATTTTAAATGCTTCTCAATACCCCTACCTGATCTCAGCCCACTTTGCAATTTTGTGAACTATAATACTGTGGGGGTTGTCTCTATTCTTTTACTCACTACTCCTATATACTAATCTTTAGTCCAACCCTACCTTAGAATCTAACCTCCCACAACCTCACAGCTTTCTAGATCCAACTAACAATCCTCTCATCCCCAATAAGAGTCTTACCTTCTTTCCATCCTTTCTAAAACATGGATAGTGGGGTGGAGGGTCCTGGTTAACACTATAAGGAACCAAAGGATAACCCTTCTCTTCTCTACTGGCTGCTAAAGTAAATATCATAGTATACTGTCTTGCTGTTTTAAACCATTTCGCCTTACTCCTCCAACCGATCACAAAAAAGAATAGGGGGAAGCTGTGAGCACCAGAATACACGAAGGAGACTGAACCACTGAATCTCACAAATATTCTACCACAGAAGTTCACACCATAATTAAAGGGAATTAGAACAGATCAAACTGACAGACAAGAAGAAAAAAGAAACCCATGAACAATGAGAAAACAAAGAAACAACCCCCAATTGAAGGGAAAAGAGGAAGCCTCAGGAAAAGTGCTAAATGAAATAGAGGCAACTCAACTATCAGATAGTGAGTTCAAAACAATGATTATCAGGAAGTTCAATGAACTCACAATGAGCTTTCAGAAATTAGAGGGAAACTACATCAATCTCACTGAAAACTATATAAACATGAAAAAGGAAATAGAAACTCTCAACAAAGGTCAAGAGGAAATGAAGAATACAATTTCTGAACTGAAGAACACAGTAGAAGGAATGAAAAGCAGGCTTGATGAAGCAGAAGATCGGATTAGCGAGCTGGAGGACAAAGTAGAAAACAGCATCCAGAAAGAGCAAGAAAAGGAAAAGAGGCTAGAAAGAATGGAGAGGGATTAAGTGAAATGCAAGACAATATGAAACGTAATAATGCCCATATAATAGGGATACCAGAAGGAGAAGAAGAACAAGAGATAGAAAACCTAGTTGAACAAGTAATGAATGAGAACTTCCCTAATTTGATGAGAGAAAAAGTCACACAAATCCAGGAAACACAGAGAGTCCCAATCAAGAGGAACCCAAAGAAACCCACCCCAAGGCACATCATAATTAAAATGACAAAAATTTAAGACAAAGAGAGAGTCTTAAAGGCAGCAAGGGAGAAAAAGGAAGTAACGTACAAGGGAGACCCAATAGGCTAACAGCTGACTTCTCAATGGAAACACTTCAATCCAGAAGAGAATGGCAAGAAATACTCCAGGTAATGAGAACCAGAGGGTTGCAACCAAGGCTACTATATCCAGCAAGGCTCTCGATCAAGATAGAAGGCCAAATAAGAAGCTTCCCAGACAAAAGAAGTCTAAAAGAATACACCTCGACCAAACCAGCTCTGCAAGAGATTTTAAAAGGAATGCTTTAAGGAAGGGAGGGAAAAGAGAGAGAGAGAGAGAGAGAGGAACACACGTACATAAAATATAATGAATAAGTACCTATCAATAATAACCTTAAACATAAATGGATTAAATGCTCAAATTAAAAGATGTAGAATAGCTGAATGCATAAGAAAAAATGACCCAAATATCTGCTGTCTACAAGAGACCCACCTCAGGATAAAAGACCTACACAGGCTGTAAGTGAAGGGCTGGAAACAAATCTTCCAAGCAAATGCACAGGAAAAAAAAAAAGCCGGGGTAGCAATACTCATATCACACATAATAGATTTCCAAAAAAGGTCCATAAAGAGAGACCCAGAAGGTCACTTCATAATACTCAAGGGAAGAATCCATCAAGAAGACATAAACATTGTAAATATATATGCACCCAACATAGGAGTGCCGAAATACATAAAGAAAATCTTAGAGGACTTCCAGAAACATATGGACAGCAACACAATTAAAATGGGAGATTTTAACACCCCACTATGAAAAATGAACAGATCTTCTAAACAAAATATCAACAAAGATATTGTGGCATTGAACAATACCCTTGATGAAATGGACTTTACTGATATATACAGAGCCCTCCATCCAACAGAAGCTAAATATACATTCTTTTCAAATGTACATGGGACATTCTCAAAGATAGACCACATGATAGGACACAAAACAAGCCTCAACAATTTCAAGAAAATTGAAATCATACCAAGCATTTTCTCAGACCACAAGGGACTGAAGCTAGAAACAAACCTCAAGGAAAAAAACCCAAAACACTCAAAATAATGGGGATTAAATAGCATGCTACCAAACAATGAATGGGTCAAGAATGCTATTAGGGAAGAAATCAAAAGATTTCTGGAAACAAATGAAAACAAACTCACAACAACCCAAAACTTTTGGGACACAGCCAAGGCAGTTCTGAGAGGGAAGTTCATAGCAATACAGGCCCACCTAAAAAGGTTAGAAACATTCCAAACAACCTAACCCTATGTCTACAAGAACTCGAGGAACAACAACAAAGGCAGTCCAGAGCAAGCAGAAGGAAGGAAATAACCAAGATCAAAGCAGAATTAAATGACATAGAGATTAAAATCACAATTCTAAGGATCAATGAATCCAAGAGCTGGTTCTTTGAGAAGATAAACAAAATCGACAAGCCTTTAAGCAGATTCATCAAGAAAAAAAGAGAGAAGACCCAAATAAACACAATCAGAAGTGAAAGAGGAGAGATTACAGCAGATACCACAGAAATACAAAGGATTGTAACAAATTACTACAAAGAGCTGTATGCCAAGAAATTTGAAAACCTACGTGAAATGGACAACTTTCTAAAAAAATATAATCTTCCAAAACTCAATGAAAAAGAAGCAGAATGCCTGAACAGACAAAAAACAACAAAAGAAATTGAAGCACTAATCAAAAAACTCCCAACACACAAAAGCCCGGGACCAGATGGTTTCACAGGAGAATTCTACAAAGCATTTAAGGAAGAGCTAACCCCTATCCTTCACAGACTATTCCAAAAATCCAAAAGGTTGGGAGTCTCCCAAACTCTTTTTATGAGGCCAACATTATCCTAATTCCAAAACCAAATAAAGACACAACAAAAAAAGAAAACTTCAGGCCAATATCACTGATGAACATTCAGTATTTTGTTGACTAAAATCCTCAACAAAATACTGGCAAACCGCATCCAACAATACATTAAAAAGTTCATACACCATGATCAAGTGGGATTCATTCTAGAGATGCAAGGATGGTTCAGTATTCACAAGTCAGTAAATGTAATACAACACATAAACAAAAGCAAAGACAAAAACCACATGATCATATCAATTGATGCAGAAAAAGTATTTGATAAGGTACAGGACCCATTCATGATAAAACCACTCGGGAAAGTGGGAATAGAGGGAGACTTCCTCAACATAATTAAGGCCATATATGAGAGACATACAGCCAACATCATACTCAATGGGCAAAGTTAAAATCTTTTCCAACTAGGATCAGGAACAAGACAAGGCTGTCCACTTTCACCACTTCTATTCAATATAGTACTGGAAGTTTTAGCCACAGCAATCAGACAAGAAAAAGAAATAAAAGGCATTCAAATCAAAAAGGAGGAAACAAAACTGTCACTGTTTGCAGATGACATGATAATATACATAGAAAATCCTATAGACTCTACCAAAAAACTGCTTGACCTAATAAATGAATTTGGCAAAACAGCGGGATACAAAGTCAATATCCAGAAATCAAAGACATTTCTGTACACCAACAATGAAACAGCAGAAGCAGAGATCAAGGAAAAAAAATCCCATTTGAAATAGCAAAAAGAAAAATAAAATATCTAGGAATAAACCTAACCAAAGAGGTAAAAGACCTGTATTCAGAAAACTACACAACACTGAAGAAAGAAATCAAGGAAGACACAAACAAATGGAAACATATACCGTGTTCATGGATTGCAAGAATTAATATCATCAAAATGTCCATACTACCAAAAGCAATTTACACATTCAATGCAATACCTATTAAAGTACCAATGGCTTATTTCACAGACATAGAACAAACACTTCAAAAATTTATATGGAATAATAAACGACCCCGAATAGCTGCTTCAATTTTGAGAAAGAAGAGTAAAGTAGGAAGGATCACAATACCCGACACTAAACTATACTACAAGGCCACTGTAATCAAAACAGCCTGGCACTGGCATAAAAACAGGCACATAGACCAATGGAACAGATCAGAGAGCCCAGAAATAAACCCAAGTCTCTATGGTCAATGAATATTTGACAAAGGAGGCAACAACATTAAATGGAATAAAAATAGCCTCTTCAACAAATGGTGTTGGGAGAATTGGACAGCCACATGCAAAAAAAAAAAATGAATCTTGAGCACCAACTTACACCATATACAAAAATAAATTCAAGGTGGATAAAAGACTTAAATATAAACCATGACACCATTAAAGTCCTAGAGGAGAATGTAGGTAGAAAAATCTCAGATATTTTGTGAAGAAACTTTTTCACTGATATGTCCCCTAGAGCAAGGGTCATAAAGGAAAGAATAAACAAATGGGACGTCATCAAAATTAAAAGCTTCTTCACAGCTAAAGAAAACAGTATCAAAATTAAAAGAGAACCAACTGTATGGGAAAACATATTTGCCAATGATACCTCAGACAAGGGTATGATCTCCAAAATATATAAAGAACTTACATGACTGCACTCTAAGAAGACAAGGAATCCAATTGAAGGGTGGGCAAAGGACTTGAACAGACACTTCTCCAAGGAGGACATACAGAAAATCCAAAGACACATGAAACGATGTTCAATATCGCTAGCTATCAGAGAGATGCAAATTAAAACCACAATGAGATACCACTTCACACCAGACAGAATGGCCATCATAAACAAAGCAACAAACAACAAGTGTTGGAGAGGTTGTGGAGAAAAGGTATCCCTAGTGCACTGCTGGTGGGACTGCAGACTGGTACAACCACTATGGAAAGCAGTATGGAACTTCCTCAGAAAACTAAAAATGGATCTGCCTTTTGACTCTGCCATTCCACTACTGGGACTCTATCCTAAGACTACTAAAACACCAATTCAAAAGAACCTATGCATCCCAATGTTCATGGCAGCACAATTTACAATAGCTAGATGCTGGAAGAAACTAAGATGCCCATCAGTAAATGAATGGATCAAAAAACTATGGTACATTTACACAATGGAATTCTATGCAGCAGAAAGAAAGAAGGAGCTCCTACCCTTTGCAACAGCTTGGGCGGAGCTGGAAAACACTATGCTAAGCGAAATAAGCCAGGCAGTGAAAGACAAATACCATATGATCTCACCTTTAACAGGAACCTAAGCAACAAAACAAAGAAACAAGCAAAATATAACCAAAGACACTGAAATAGAGGACAGGCTGACGGTGACCTGAGGGGAGAGAAGAGGGAATTTCAGGGGACAGTGGGAAGGGTTCACAGGAACAAACTTAAAGGAGACATGGTCATAAACTAAGGGGAGGATGGTAATGGGAGGGAAGTGGGGAGGGTGGGAGGGGGGACTGAATTGGGAGTAAAAAGGAGAAAACTGTATTTGAACAATGATTAAAAAATAAATAAATATTTTATCCATCTTGAGTTTTTTTATGTGTGTTCATATAGTGTAAGTTGATGGCCGGGTTTCATTTTTCTGCATATAGCTATCCAGATTTCCCAACATTATTTGTTGAAGTGGCTATTTGTACTCCATTTTCTGTTCCTGCCCCCTTTGTCAAATATTAACTGACCATAAACATGAGAGTTTATTTCTCAGTTCTCTATTAATTTCCATTGATCTATGTGTCTGCTCTCATGCCAGTACCAGACTGTTTTGATTACAGTGGACTTTTAATATAGTTTGATATTAGTAATCATGATTGCTCCTACTTTGTTCTCCATTCTCAAAAAATTTGAGGCTATTTGGGTCATTAATGGTTCCTTATAAATTTTTGAAATTATTTTTCTATACCTGTGAAGTATGTCATTGGTATTTTAATAGGGATTGCTTGAATCTATAAATTCCTTTGGGTAGTATGGACATTTTGATGATGTTAATTCTTACAATCCATGAACAAAGTATATGTGTCCATTTATTTATGTCTTCCTTAATTTTTTTATTCAGTGTTGTGTAGTTTCTGAGCACAGGTTTTTATCTCCTTAATTAAGTTTCTTCCAAATTTCTTTATATTTCTTGTTTTATAGCAAATGGGATTTTCCTATTACATTCTGTTTCTGATATTCCATTTTTAGTATTATTAAAATACCTTGATGTCTGTATATTGACTTTGTATCCCACTGTTTTGCCAAATTAACGTATTAGGTTGAATAGTTTTTTGGTTGAGTCTATAGGATTTCCTATGTACATTATTATGGCATCTGGAAACAATGACAGTTTTACTTCTTCCTTTCCAATTTGGATTTCTTTAATGTTTTTCTTATCTAATCACTGTGGCTAGCACTTCCAATAACATGCTGAATAGAAGTATTGAATGTGGACACACCTGTCTCATGCTTGATCTTAGTGAGAAAATGTTTTGTTTGTGCCTATTGAGTATGATGTTGGTTATAAGTCTCTCATATTTGGCCTTTATTATGTTGAGATATTATCACTCTGCTCCCACTTTTCTGGGTGTTTCAATCATAAATGTGTGCTGTACCTTATCAAATGTTTTTTCTGCATCCATTGATACGATCATGTGATTTTTGTCTTTCATTTTGTCTATATGAAGTATTAAGTTTATTGATTTGAGAATATTGTACCTTCCCTGAATCCCTGGGATGAATCCCAGTTGATTATTGTGTATGATCTTTTTAATGTATTGCTGGATGCAGTTTGGCAATGTTTTCTTGAGAATTTTTGCTTTGATGTTCATCAGGAATATTGGCCTGCAGTTTTGTGTCTTTGTTGTGTCTTTATTGGTTTTGGAATTAGGATGATACTAGCCTCATCAAAAGAATTTGGGAGTCTTCTCTCTTCTTGGATTTTTTTCCAATAGCTTGAGAAGGGTAGGGGTCAGCTCTTCCTTAAATGTTTTGTAAAATTCTCCTGTGAAACCATCTGGAGCAGTGCTCTTGTGTACCTGGAGTTCTTTAATTAGTACTTAAATTTCACAAGCTGTTATGGTTCTGTTCAGGCTTTCTATTTCTTCTGAGTTCAGTTTTGGAATATTATATGTTTCTAGAAATTTGTCCATATCATCCAGGTGTTCAAATTTCTTGGCATATAATTATTCATAGAAATGTCTTACAATACTTTATATTTCTGTGGTATCAGTCACAGTTTCTTCTCTTTCAATTCTAATTTTATTTATTTCCATCCTCTATATTTTCTTTCTTGATGAGCCTAGTTAAAGGCTTGTCAATTTTGTTTATCTTTTCAAAGAACCAGCTCCTGGATTTATTGATCTTTTGAATTGTTGTTTTAGTCTGTATGGCATTTAATTCTGTTCCAATCTTGAGTATTTCCTTTCCTCTACTCACTCTGGCCTTTGTTGTTGTTGTTCCTCCAGTTCTTGTATATATAGGGATAGGTTGTTTATTTGAAAATTTTCTATCTTTTTTAGGTAGGCCTGTATTGCTATAAACCTACTTCTAGGACTGCCTTCACTGTAATCCATAGTTTTTGGACTGTTTGTGTTCATTTTCATTTGTTTTCTGAAACATTTTGATTCCTTCATTGATCTCATCATTAACCTATACATTGTTGAATGGTATACTGTTCGGTCTCCATGAATTTGAATGTTTTTGAATTTTATACATGTGTTTGATTTCTAGTTTCATGTCCTTATGGTGTGAGAAATGCTCAATATGATTTAAATTTTTCCTGAATTTCTTGACACTCGTTTTTTGTCCTATCATGCGTTCTATCTTTGAAAATGTTTCATGTGATACTGAGACAAAAAATATGGCCCAAATGAAAAAAAAAAAAAAAACAGATAAAAACTCCTGAAAAAAAAAAAAACCCTAAGTAATGAGGAGATAGACAACTTATCTGATACAGAGTTCAAAACAGTGGTAATCAAGATGCTTGCAGAAATGGTTGAGTTTGATCACAAAATGAAGGAAGAAGTGAAGGCTACATAAAGCGAAATAAAGGAAAATATACAGGGAACCAAAAGTGAAGGGAAGGAAACTGGTACACAGATCAACAATTTGGAACAAAAGGAAGAAATAAACACCTAACTAGAACAGAATGAAGAAACAAGAATAAAAAAATGAGGAGAGGCTTAGAAACCCCTGGTGTAATTTTAAATGATCCAACATCAATATCATAGGGGTTCCAAGAGAAGAGGAAGAGCAAGAAATTGGTAACTTATTTGAAAAAAATAATGAAGGAAAACTTTCCCAATCTGGCAAGGGAAATAGACTCCCAGGAACTTCAGGAAACTCAGAGAGTCCCAAAGAAATTGGACCCATGGAGGAACATAGCAGTACACATCATCATTAAGTTATCCAGGATTAAAGATGAGGAGAGAATCTTAAAGCAGTAAGACGAAAGGAGAGAGTTACTTGCAAAGGAATTCCCATAAGACTATCAGTTGATTTCTCCAAAGAAATCTTACAGGCAAGAAGGGGCTGGAAAGAAGTATTCAAAGTCATGAAAAACATTTCTTCCCCTCTCTTTACCCCTGCCTCCCCCCTCTCTAAAAATAAATAAATAAAACATTTAAAAAACCTATCTAAAATGACAACAAACTCACAACTACCATCAACTGAACCTAAAAAAGAAAAAAAAAAAACTAAGCAAACAACTGCAACAGGAACAGAGTCACAGAAATGGAGATCACATGGAGGGTTATCAGTAGGGAGGAAGAGGGGGAGAAATGGGAGAAAAGGTACAAGGAATAAGAAGCATAATAAGTAGGCACAAAATAAGAGAATGTTAATAATAGTATAGGAAATGGAGAAGCCAAAGAACTTATATGTATAACCCATGGATATGAACTAAGGGGGGGGGGTGCTGCTGGTGGGAGGGGAGTGCAGGGAAGAGGTGAAAAAAGGGGAGAAAAATATTGAGACAATTGTAATTGTATAATCAATAAAACACACTTTTAAAAAGTAAACTGTTCCATGTGCATTTGAGAAGAATGTGTATTTTGCTTCTTTGGGATGAAATATGTACCATTTAGGTCCATTTGTTCTAGTGTGTGACTCAGAGCCTACATATTGTTGATATTTTGTTAAGAAAATCTATCCATTGTTGACATTGGGATGTTAATATCCCCTAGTATAGATGTAATGCCAATCTATATGTTTCTTAAAGTCCTCCAATATTTTCTTTATATATTGGTTGCTCCTATGTTGGGTACATAAATGTTTAGAACGTGCATGCTTTTGTGGCAGATTCTTCCTTTGAGTATTGTGAAGTGTCCATCTATATGTCTTTTTATGGCCTTTGTTTTGAAGTCTATTTTGTCTGATATGATTATTGCTACCCCAGGTTTTCATGGTGTCCATTTGCTAGGAATATTTTTATTCAACCCTTTACTTTCAATCTGTGTAGGACTTTTGTTCTGAGATTAGTTTCTTGTAGGCAGTATATGTGTGGGGCATATTTTGTTATCCATTCAGCTACTCTATGTCTTTTTGGTGGGGGAATTTAATCAACTAACATTTAAGGTTATTATTGATAGGTAATTATTCATTATCCTCCTCTTGTACCTGTGTTTCTCTCTCCCTCTCTCTCTCTTTCTTCTCCTTCTCCTCCTTCTCCTTCTCCTTCTTTTTCTTCTTCTCCTTCTCCTTCTCCTTCTCCTTCTCCTTCTCCTTCTCCTTCTTCTTCTTCTTCTTCTTCTTCTTCTTCTTCTTCTTCTTCCATTCCCTTTAGCATGTCTTGCAGGTCTGGTTTACTGGAGGTGTATTCTTTAAGCGTTCTTTTAGCTGGGCAACTCCTTATTTTGCCTTCCATTTTAATTGAGAACTTTACTGGGTAGAGCAGTCTTAGTTGCAGGCCTTTGCTTTTCATTACTCAGAATATTTTTTGCCATTCCCTTCTGGCTTGTAGTATTTCTGTTGGGAAATCATCTGCTAGCCTTATCAGAGGTCCTTTGCATGTTACTACCCTTTTTTCCCTTGTTTCTTTTAAGATTCTTTATTTGTCTTTAAAATGTGTCAGTTTAGCCCTGGATGGTGTGGCTCAGTGGATTGAGAATTGGATTGTGAACCAAGGGTTTGATGGTTCAATTCCAAGTCTGGGCACATGCCTGGGTTGCAGGCCAGTTTCCCTGGTACAGGACACAAGAGGCAACCACACACTGATGTTTCTCTCCCTCTCTTTCTCCTGTCCTTCTACTCTGTCTAAAAAATAAATAAATAAAATCTTTAAAAAATTATAATTTAATTTATGATGTGTCTTGGAGTAGATCTATTTGGGTTCATCTTCCTTGGAACCCTCTGTGATTCCTGTACTTGCCTGGCTTTTCCCCTCTCCAAGTTAAGCAAGTTTACTGTCATTATTTTTTCAAATGCATTTAATATTCCTTGCTCCTTTTGTTCTCCTTCTGGTATTCCTATGATTCAAATATTGTTACATTTCAGGTTGTCCAGAAGTTCTCTTAAGCTATCCTTGCACTTTTTTGAGTCATTTTCCATATTGATGTTCTACCTGGGTATTTCTTTCTACCTTGTTTTCCAGCTCACTAATTCTGTCCTCTGCTTCATCCAGCCTGTTTGTAATTCCTCCTTAGGTTTTCTGTTTGTTTGTTTGTTTCAGATATTATATTCTTCATTTCTCCCTGGGTTTTGTTTACAGTTTCCATTTCCTTTTTCACATTGTTGTAGTTCCCGCTCAGTTCCTTGTAGTTTTCACAGAGTTCCTTGAGCATCCTTATAACCATTTTTTTTAAGCTCTATGTCTGATTGAGTTTTCTTGCTTCAAATTCATTTAGCTCTTTTACTGAGGATTCTTTCATTCCTTTCTACCGGGGGCTCTTTCTTTGTATCCCCATTTCAGGTGGCTCTTTTTGGTTATTTCTGTGACCCAGGATGCTCTTCCCTGTCAGCTATCTTCCTGGGGTGATCTTCTGTTGTAGGGGTTCTGTGTGACTCAGTGGTGTGGTCCTTTGATCTCCTTGTCTGGATAATCTAGGGTTTTCTTTTCTTCCATTTGTGTGGGTTCTTTTGTTGTACTTGGGCTTTACTTGTTGGTGGCTTCTTTGTTGATGGGTTCTCCCCTCCAGGGGGCTTCCTGGTAGTCACAAATCCCACCTTGTTTTGTGTGCTGTGGTATAGGTATTTGTTAAGAAAACAGTATTACTAGGCAAGCTAACCTATGCCTGCAAAGGGGACCACTGTAGCACATCAGCATTCTCAGCACCACTTGAGCAAATATTGATAAAGGTGAAGAGATAGATATTATGGATATTAAAAGATATGACAAAGGGAATATGAGATGATCAAAAGAGGGAAGAATGTGATTGAGTGGTAATAGGGAGGAGAATTGATAAGAGTGGAGATAGAACTGAGGCAAAGATAAGGAGAGAACAAAATTTTAAACATAAGTAAACAATGAAAGGACATTGGGAATAAAGGGGTAAGAAAAGGGAAAAGTATACTATTAGGAATGAGGTACAATTAAAAAGGTATTGGACAAACAGGAGGAAATTGGAGAAAAACTACAATAGGGTCAATAGCAACAACAAGTGAATAAAGTTTAATAAAGGTTTAACAGGAATAAGAATATTGTACCAAAGTGAAAATTGAATATGAGGTGTCCACCATAAAGTAAATGATTTTAAGAGGATGAGGGAAGCAAATTAATAAGAGTAAGGAGTAAAGCCCAGTTTGAGAGAAGAGGAAACTAAACAAATAAAAAAAAATGAAATAAGATTCCTTGCACCACTGATCAGGGGCAGGGGGGAGGTGAAATGGAGTAAGAAAGTGGTAGAGTTTTCTATGGAGTTTAAAATATCAACAAATGGTGAACAACTGTGAATTCCGTTTGTGCAAAATAGCAATAACTGTGGTATTTTGTCTAACTAGACTGTTTATATACAGAGGAAATTAAATAAGACTCTTATGAGATGGGGAGAAAAATGTGTGCTGACTTAAGAAAGGGGGCACTTATGTGAGGTTAGGTGGAAGAGCAATAGTGAGAGCAAGGAAAAGTATGTCAGCATAGTGTGAGAACATATAAGTTTACCACAGTAGTAATAAAACTCAGAAAGATGATGAAATGAATTGAGACCAGAATGGGAAGTGCTGCATGGTTTTTGCAGAAACAATATGATAAAAATAGATAAGCTGAATAAAAAGAATAAAAAGTAAAAGACCAAGAGTGGTAAGTTATTTGGAATATGAGTGAAGTGAAAAAAAATAAAAGATACAATATGACAAGGAGAAAAATAAGCCATAGCAAATCAAACAAAAAAAGCAAACAAACAATAACCTATATAAACAAAAAGAAAGAGGAATTAAATTAAAAAGAATGCAAGTTCTAATGAAGGGCAAGGTGAACATTGTCTCAGGTGTTGGCTTTCACCTTAAGACTTCTTTCTGGATGTGTCTCTGATTTCCTCTCAGGTCCAGGACTTATTTTGTTATGCTTCAATAAAAAAAGAAAAAGAAAAAGGCAAGGGGTGGGGCGGGGCAAAGGAAAAGAAAAATGAACGCCCCCTGCTGGTAGTTGCTAAGCGTGCTTGGCTGGTATTGCAGATCCTCCAGGCTTCCGCAATCAGCAGGGGTTAGGCTCTGTTTTTACTTTGCAGTGGTACTGCTAGGAAGTGTACCCACTCTAGGCTGCAATAATCACAGGTGTCCAGTTTCCAGCCCACAACCTTGGAGTGCTATGCTACTTGCACTTTCCAGTTTGTACATTTACATATGGATAAACCACCTCACTTTTCACCCTTTGATCAATCTATGGAGTGTGCTGAGTAGGAGCTACTGGAGCCCACAATCCTCCCTCCTTGTGGTCCAAGCAACTAAGCATGTGAGGTAGCTTTCCAGTGCGCTTCAGTTTCCCTTTTGAAAAAAGTCTCGATGGGTACCACTGCCTCTCCAGGCCCCTGCCCAGCTTCCCACTCCCTCCAACTCTCTGGCAAGTCCAAAGTCTATCTAGGAGATAGCCAGTGGAGGTCCTCTTTCTCTCCCAGCTCCATTTGTGGCTATGGTCTCCACCATTCTGGCACTGTCCCCAGTGACCAGCAACCACCACCCTGGCTTGGGTGCACAGACAGCTGCATGTGTGCCTGCATACCCTGTGTGCCTTTCATTTACACCTCAGTGACTTTATGCACTCAAGGCTCTCCAGGCAGTTCTGCATTTTTCTTGCCCTGGGAGGGGAAGTAGCTACTAGGCTGCTACCACAGACTGGCTTTCTTCAGAAATCCAATATTGTAGGTGAAGAAGCTGTTTTTAGGGCACCAGCTGGTGACCACCAGCTCTATTTAAATTTTAACTGATTAAACCTCAATAACCAAATCAATTGTATTTCTTTAAAAGAGTATTGAACAATTGGAAAATAAAATTTAATAAATAACATGATTGAAAATGACACTGATATTTAAATATCTAAGTATAAATAAAAATAGCACCTGTGTGCTGAAAATTAAAAAAAAAATTAAAGAAACAAAATGTTTTTATACCAAAATAAAGGGAAAGGTATACCATGTTCATTGATAAGCACTAAATATTGTTAGGATATCAACTCTCCCAAACATGATCTTTAAATCCCCCAAGAAATACATATGTATAAAAACATGATTTATATAGTGGTGGCTATGCAGAAAGTAGGTAATAAATGAAGCCGTGAAACAATATATTCAAATGAGAAAAAAAAAAACTGTATCTTTACTTCCCATTTTATACATAAATCTAGGCAAAATTCCAAAATATAAGTGCTCAAAGCATATAAAGTTCTCAAACTTTACTGTGCACCAGAATCACCTAGAGGGCTTGATAGAAAACAGATTTTAAGCCTTTTATACAAGAATTCTAGATAAGTCTGAGGTGAAACCTAATATATTTTATATTTAAGAAGTTCCCATGTGATGCTAATATTGTTAATTTAGGTATGACATTTTAAAGAATAATAATAATTTATATAATTTTTTTAGAAGTTAAAGTTGCAGACCACTTTTACTACCATGGGATAGGGAAGGAATTCTTAGCCAGAACCCAAATGTGAAGCTATAGAGCAGAAGATTCATATGGTGATCTACTTTAAAACAAATTAAAAATCTGCTTTCCAAAAACACATTAGAGTTAAAACATGACTCACAATTTGTGAAAATATTTGCATTAAATATATCTGATAACTTATTTTTATTATTCAGAACATGGAAATTCCTATATATGGGTAAGAAAAACTCTATCAATCTATTAGAAAAATACAAAGAAGACATGACTAGACATTTTACAGAAAAGGGAACATGACTGGCTATGAATATATAAAATATGTTCAACCTCATTAATAATCTCTTTAATTCAAATTAATTATGGTTAAAAATTATAGTCACCAAGTTGTCAAAAATTAAAAAGTTGGACAATATCAAGTGTTGGTAAGACCATGAAGCAAAGGAAATTTTCAAAACTTGGTGGCAGAAGAATAAATTTTTTATTTTTTTAAAAAAATTGAAATTACAGCCCTGGCTGGCATAGCTCAGTGGATTGAGCGCGGGCTGGGAACCAAAGTGTCCCAGGTTCGATTCCCAGCCAGGGAACATTCCTGGGTTGCAGGCCATAACCCCCAGCAACCGTACATTGATGTTTCTCTCTCTCTCTCTCTCTCTCTCTCTCTCTCTATCTCCATCTCCCTCCCTTCCCTCTCTAAAAAATAAATAAATAAATAAATAAATAAAATCTTAAAAAAAAATTGAAATTACTTAAGCCAGAGACTTCTGGCCAAGATGGGGACATAAGTAGATACACTTTGCCTCCTTGAGCAACTAAAAGAAGGACAACAACAAATTAAAAAAAAAAAAAAACAAAAACAAGACCTGCCATAAAATTGAACTGTATGGAAGTCCAACAACCAAGGTGTTAAAGAAGAAACATTCATCCAGACTGGTACGAGAGGTGGAGATGGGCAGCTGGGCTGGAGAGGACTCCCAGCAAGGTGGTGGCTGGAGGACCTGCTCAGGAGAGACAGTGGCTGGAAGACTGAGCGATAGCACATTAGTGTGTGGATAAAGGAGGAGGAACAACTAGGGAGTGGGACAGACCATGTAACCCAGGTTTCCAGCATGGAGAAATAAAGTCTCAAAACCACTTACTGGAAAAACCTGTGGGGGTTTCAGCAGCAGAGGAAACTCTCAGCCTTACAGGAGTGTTTGTTGGAGAGACCCACAGAGTCCTAGAATGTACACAAACCCAACCACCCAGAAAGCAACACCAGAAGGGTCCAATTTGCTTGCAAGTAGTGGAGGAAGTGACTGAAAGACACTCAAGAGCCAAGCAAGCATCATTGTTTCCTCTCGGAACCCACCCCACATACAGTGCCACAAGGCAGTGACCTACATTGCCCTGCCCCAGTGAATCCCTAAGGCTCTGCCCCTTACCACATACTAGGTGCTCTAAGACCAAAAAAAAAAAATCCCAAATGGAAGAACAAATAAAAACTCCAAAAACAATAAAACTAAGAGATGAAGAGATAGCCAACCTATCAGAAACAGAGTTTAAAACATTGCTAATCAAGATGTTAACAGAAATTGTTGAGTATGGTTGCAAAATAGAGGAACAAGTGAAGACTATAAAAAGTGAAATAAAGGAAAATGTACAGGGAACCAAAAGTGAAGGTAAGGAAAGCAGACTCAAATAAACCATTTGAAGCAGAAGGAAGAAATAAACATTCAACTGAAACAGAATGAACAAACAAGAATTAAAAAAAAAATGAGGAGAGGCTTAGGAACTTTCAGGACAACTTTAAATTTTCCAACACCCAAATTATAGGGGTGCCAGAAGGAGAAGAAGAGCAAGAAGAGGAAGTTGAAAATGTAATGAAGGAGAACTTCTTCAGTCTGGCAAAGGAAATAGACTTCCAGGAAGCCCAGGAAGCTCAGAGAGTCCCAAAGAAGTTGGACCAAAGGAGGAACACACCAAGGCACATCATAATTTCATTAGCTAAGATTAAAATGAAAGAGAGAATCCTAGAAGCAGCAAGAGATAAGGAGACAGTAACCTATAGAGGAGTTCTCATAACACTATCAGCTGATTTCTCAAAAGAAATCTTGCAGGCAAGTAGGGACTGGAAAGAAGTATTCCAGTTCATGAAAGGCAAGAGCCGACATCCCAGATTGCTCTATCCAGCAAAGTTATCATTTATAATGGAAGGACAGATGAAGTGCTTCCCAGATAAGGCCAAGTTAAAGGATTTCATCATCACCAAGCCCTTATTATAAGAAATATTAAAGGGGCTTGTCAAGGAAAAAGAAGACGATCAAAAATAGAAACAGTAAAATGACAACAAACTCACAACTATCAACAACCAAACCTAAAAAAAAATACAAAATCAAACTAAACAAACAACTAGAATAGGAACAGAATTACAGAAATGGAGACCACATGGAGGGTTACCAGTGGGGAAGAGAGGGAAGAGAGATGGGGAAAAGGTACAGGAATCAGTAGCATAAATGGTAGGTAGAAAATCCACAGGGGGAGGATAAGAATAGTATGGGAAATGTAAAAGCCAAAGAACTTATATGTATGACCCCTGGACATGAGCTAAGGGGTGAGGAATGTGGGTGGGAGGGGTGTTCAGGATGGAGGGGTAAAAAGGGGAGGAAGTGGGGCAACTGTAATGGAATAATCAATAAAATGTATTTTTTTAAAGTTTGACATTATTTAATAAAATTGATCATGTGAATAACTTATGACCCAACATTACTCCTAGGCATTTCTGCCAAGATATACCACCTGTGGACACAAAAAGAGAACTCATAACAGCAATGTTCATGACAGCAAAACCTGAATACAGCCCAATAATCTATTGGTGGCAGACAGGAAAAAATATTGCGTCATACTGAAACAATGGACTATTATATAGCAGTATAGCATTCTATTGGGCCACAGTTACATACATTAATGTCCATAAATTTCCAAAATACAATGTTGAGTTAAACAAGTAATTGTCAGTAGATTATAGCATCATTATGTTAATAAAAAGGGCAAACCTAAGCAAATATGTTGTTAAGGGTTGCACATATAAATATTACAAAATTAAAGAAAACAGAGAGAATCATTAATGTAGAATTTAGAATTGTGGTTATTTTTGCAGTGAAGTACAATGTGATTGTGGAAAATATAAATACTAACTTATTGGTATTCTGTTTCTTAAACTGAGTGAAGAAAACATGAAGAATGTTCTTTTAACATTATCAATCTTTAAATTATGCAATGCTTTTTAATGCACCCTTTTGGTGTGAATGATATATTTCATAGCAAAGAAAAAATCTTAAGATGGCTTCCTTTTGAGTTCCAATTCAAAATAAAAGTTTCTGTCATGGTTTGCATGTCCAAAGTAATCTGGTATTTCTCTACCAAATTATTTCGTATTATTCCCTAGAATATACTTTACTATATATGCACTTTTTAATGCTACTTACTTTATCTGTAATGTTAACAGCTTTTGAATGACAACATTTTTCAGAAGCATGTATAAGCAGATTTTGTATCATAAAATGACAATGCTTTCTTTCATGAAAGCATTGCTGCAGTCACTGTTATTTTTTATGACTGCAAAAACACTGAATGGAATAAAATTTATTTTATAGGCAAAACATTTGCTTTTTCTTTATCCAGCCAAATTTAAAACTTTTGTAATTCAAAAGTTGTGATTCAAAAGTTTTCTTTGAACTCATTTCTGCCCATCTAAACAAAGCCCATTCTTAAAAACTGACTTTATGCCCCAGCATCTTCAGGCAACATCCCACAATTACCCAGTCACATGTTTACTTCATTTTTCTCTGCATCCCTTTTGCTTTTTAAAATTGGTAGCTCCACACCACCCAATGGAACACTTCATAGATCTCTGATTAATTCATGGGCTTTAATATATGTTTTATCAATGGTGTGCTTCTTTTGAATCTGTTGCGACCAAATGGAGTTCTGAACTCACTAAACACATTCAGCAAATACTTGCCAATTGCCAAAATTGGTTACAAATCAGTATCATAGAATTTATGGAAAGTTATGCATATGTAATGCATTTAAGAACATAGGGCAAAATAAACACAAGTAGCCAAATAGAGTTTCTAATATAATACATAAAGATTTTTTCCCTTTTACATAGCCCATAGAGGCAAATGGACATGGCTAAATTACTTCAAAACTGTTTATTTAATTGAATTAACTGAATATATTGGAAATAGAAACACTGAATGAGTGAGGTCCACATTACTGAAGTTTTGACTAACTGCTTAAGATAAAATTCAATAACTGATATCATACAACATATAGGTATTCAAATTTTCTTGCAAAACCCCAATCTCAAAACTCCTACTCCCATTAAAGTACATTTTTCAGAAGCATGCATAAGCAGATTTTATATCATAAAATGACAATGCTTTCTTTCATGAAAGCATTGCTGCAGTCACTGTTTTTTTTTTTATAACTGCAAAAACACTGAATGGAATAAATTTATTTTATAGGCAAAACATTTGATTTGTCTTTATCCAGTCCAATTTAAAACCTTTGTAATAAGCTCTCACACAGTAGCACCTATCTTTTGAAGTTTTTCTGAAATTTGTGGAGCTCAAACTCTTTGAATTTGGACATAAAATTTCTGGTCATAGAATTTGCTATGCACTAAAATGATTCTAATGTAATACCCAAGCTTGGTTTCTCTAAGGGATCTCTCAGTAGATATAAAGAAAACTGATCAAACATTTGCTTTACAGATAACATTTGGAAAGACCACATGACATGATATCAGTTTGTTTGTATTTGTGATGAAAAGAGATGAAAGAGAATTTTAGACAAATCTCCCTCCATAAGGGTTCCAACATTTGTTTCTCAGTCTGCAGCTTATTCAACTGTTTTATCTTCATTATATCAGTAATGCTCTCTCATGGAAGGATTCACATACCAAGTGATGTGCTTGAATCAAAATAGAGCCTGAAAGCAAAGTCCACCAACAAAAATGTTGGTTTACATCTGGATGCCAAATATGAAACTGCTAGTTTTGAACTTACTGCTCCATGAGAGACTATTTAGACAATAAATCTTGACAGCATTGACCAACATAAATAGTGGGACTGATTGAGGGGGCAGGTGAATATGTTTTTTTTTCTCCAGCTTTTTAAAAATTGTTGTTCAAATATCGTTTTCTCCATTTCTTCCCCACCATTCCCACCCATCCCAGTCATCCCAACTCCCATGCTCAATCCTACCCACCTTTGATTTTATCCGTGTGTCCTTTATATATGTTCCTTGATGGCCCTTCCTGCTTTTCCCCCTGTTATCCCCTCCCACCTCCCCTCTGGTTACTGTTGGTTTGTTTATTTCAATGTCTCTGGTTATTCTGCTGGTTTAATACCACTATCTTTTCTTTCTGTTCTCTTTTTGATAAATACTTTTATTTTTTTAAGTCTTTTTTAATTGTTGTTCAAGTACAGTTGTCTCCATTTCCCCCCAACTATCTGTACTTATGTAGGAAAGATATTTTTATAATATTAAATAAAATTCTTATAAGACTTTGCATTTGCTAAAAACCTTTTTTATATTTCTGTGCATACAAAAATAATGCCCAAAATTTAGAAAGCTGTACCCTTCACTTGATTTATGTTATAAATAATGATATTTGGCTGCATATCTTTTGATTATATTAAATTTGTTCTTATTACTTTCAAGAACATAGGGGACACTTATATATGGTAAATAAAAGGAAAAAGGAAAAACACTGTGGTGGAGTCACCATGTAATTTAACATTATATAAACATTATATTTATAATGGGGTGCAGAGCCTGGGTCCCCTGAGAATGGGGGAACAACCCCACAATACTGTTTTCAGGCAAGATTGGACACAGGGTGCCCACTGAGTTGAAGGTACATTATTTAAGACACATTGCAGAGCAAAGGAAAATTAATAGTCAGGCCTTCCTGAAGGGTAGAAGACTGCTGCCCAGAGGAATTGTGTACATGACTATGAGACTATGCAGTGATTTGTGACATATCTAGGGGTATTAATGCCTTTTTGGATGTCTGTGCATCACTGGAAACTCTTGCTCTGATTAAAGGTGGTAGCCAAAAGGTAGTCAAAGACACTGGGGAGCTGACAAAAATGGCAGACACTAAAGTAGCATAGGAAAGGGTAGATATGATGTCACATCGGATGTTCTGAGCTGAACATTTAAATTAGAGCTGGCTGAAAGTCAGACAGAAAGGAGAGAGCCTCGAGGTCAGAGGAGGTCTGTTGCAGAGGTCTCTAGAGAGAACTTCAAAGAGAGACATGAGGAGAGGAAGGGTCTGCCTGGAGAAGACAGAGGCAGAGCTAATGGAGCTGCAGGAACTGATAGGCCAATCACAGACATGAGAGATCCTTGGAGTTGAACTGTGACCAAGAATGCTAAGCTGCAGACTTCTGCTTCTCTGGAGTACAAAGTCACTCTCTTGGTATGGGGAATTTTGGTACGGGACTTTAGAGCTTGGTGCAAGCCCACTCTCTGGGGTTTTGGCATTTTGGATATTCTAGACCTCTGGTCCTGATCCATGCACAGACTGATGCACTTGTGGGGCCAGAACATGTGGGTCCCACCAAGGACTTAGACCCTGAATGGATGGGAACCTACTCCTGGAGACAGGGTCCCATGAAGGGATGCGTGTCTTTCTAGGCTCCAGCATTTGAGTCACTGTGATCCAGTGTAGCATGGCACATGGTTTCCTGAACTGCTAACAGAGGCTGAGTACAATGTGCCCCAGATCCTGAAGGAGAGAGCTGTTCTGAGAGGATGGCAACTCTGAAACTCACAATTGGACATTCCAGAGAGATGGAGACCTGTTTGCATGACTGGCTGATGCATTGATAAATATATGGGGAACTTCTGGACATAGTTCTGGCTTGTAGCCTTGTAGGGAGAAAAGGAAGTTCTGTGTCTTGTGGGAGAGGAGGGCTCTGAGCAGGAGTGCTCTTGGCCCCCACAAGGTTGCAATCTCATTAACAAAAATCTGTATCCTTCAGCACTAATTGTTGAGTTATGTGAATGGGAGTTGCCAAGTGGCCAAGCCCTAGTTTGCATGCTTATATATTGTTAAGATCTAAAATTTTCTTAGAGAGTGAAAGAAGCTTAAACTCCAAAATTAACTCTTTTCAGGATTCCTTTCCCATATAGCATGATATATTGACAAGAAATGAAATATTTCTTAATCAGGTAAACTAAAATATTTCAGGTGAAATTATCTAAATTATGTTTTTGCTTATTTTCAGCATCAACACAACAGTTGAATAAATTCAGAGATTTATGTAATATTGTGTACAATTGTATCTTTTTTACCTCTCCTCAAACTCTGGAAAAATAGCTCTTACCATTCAACAATACAATGAAAGAGACAATGAAATTAGGAAATGTTCTGTATAACAATGGGCCATTTTTAAATGACCATGGAGGTGTTTAGGGTGACATGAAAGCCATTGTACTTGGCACTGCATTTCTTTCATATTGTGAAACTCTTAGTGCGTGTTTTTGGATAGAGAGGGTGTGATATAAGTGAAAGGTGAAAGGGTAATGGTGAAACTTCACTGCTGGTTTTACCAAAACATTTTCATACTAAAACATACCCTCCTGGGGAGCACTGACAGATGGAGTAAATTAAAACAATCCACCATACCTGAGAATCCTGCACAGTGGCAGCTGGATCCATTAAGAAGTTGTGAAGAAATATCAGTCATTATTAAAGTAAGTCCTCTGAGACCAGGACACAGAAGATTATTTTGCAAATGCCTCCCCTGCAGGGGCTCTGGTAATGTACTGTAATATGAACATGTAACCATCACTCACTAAATCCAGTGTTAGTGGACAACTTTGAATAATACAGCTCCAAGTAAACTGATGATACATTTATTTTATTTAATGTACCTACTCAATTCACTTGGAAATAAAGGGGGAGGATATTTGTCTGAGGCATTAAATAATCCTTCTCTCCTGGTTATTAATATGTTAGTATTTGTAATTACACTGTAAATAAAAATTTCTGTATAAGTACTAGACATTATCCTGTGGTACATACAGCAGCAGCTAATCCATAAGGAAAAAAAAAAAAAACAGGACAACAGTACATAACCATGATAAAAAGTCAGATGCAGACTTCCTCATCAGCCATGCCCTCCACTCTACCATGCACTGAAATAAGTCAATTCCCTAAAATGTGCCAAAGTTCAGTAAACCATACCTGAAGAGAAGGAAAACTTCATGGATAGCAAAAACAAACAAACAAACAAACAAACAAACAAACAACAACCAGATAGCTCTGCAACCATATTATGCTTACAGTATTGCATTCAGTATGAAACTGCAATCTTAGCCTGGCCAAAAGACAGGCTAATTTGTATAGCAAAGCTTTGCTCAGTTGCTGCTGCTAGCTTAGTGCTGTGGTGAGTGGAAAAGCTCTTGCCATGGTGACTGCCTAACCTAGGTCTCTGGCATAACCGCTGTTGTCATTGGGTAAATTGTAAATGACAAAAAAAAAAAAAAAAACCTCTCAAATTTAAGTGCAGTTCACTTGTAATTAGTGTACAAATCAAATTAGGAGCATAGACAGAAATGTTTGTCATCCGAAATGGCACACTGACCTGTCTATAATTCCATGAGTAAACCACTAGAAGCCTAACAGAAGCAGTTTTGTTTTTAAAAACTTCTTAATATTAAGTAACATTTCAGAGCTAAGCCTCAAATCTCAGGGAGGCTCTGGACTGGAATGCATTTCTAAATAAGTTTTTCCCAGAATTTTTAATTTTATACAACTCATTGTTGGCATATATTTATCATCTACTACTACAACCATTTCAAAAATAAAGTACATTTTAAAGTATAAGAAATAAGAAAGACATAAAAACAGAATAAATGAACTGGCATAAGAAAGTGCATGTAGCTCTGTCTGGTGTGGCTCAGTGGACTGAATTCTGGTCTGTGAATCAAAGGGTCACTGGTTCTATTCCCAGTCTAGGGTATATTCCTGGGTTGCAGGCTAGGTCCCCAGTTAGCGGGCACACAAGAGGCAACCACACATTGATGTTTCTCTCCCTCTTTTTCTTCCTCTCTTCCTCTCTCTAAAAATAAATAAATAAAATCTTTAATTTTTTAAATTGCATGAATAACAAGAAATCAGACTGTAGCATAAAATGCCCTGAATGATCTAGCCCCTATTTCTTTGACCACATCTTGTGCTTCTCTCCCTCACGTTCATAATGAGACACTGACCTGCATTATATCATTTCACAGCTATAATCTTGTTTTTTACTCAGAGTCTTTAACTTGCTGTTTTTCTGCCTGGAGCACTATTACTCCAGTTGTTCTTGTGTATCTTCTCAAGCAGGTCTTATCATAAATAATGCCTTTTAAAAAGATGTTCTCCTTTATTCATCCCCCTTTATTCCTTTAACCCATTTTTTCATAGCATTTGTCATCCTCTATTATTATTTGATTTATTCATTTTATATGTTTATATCCTTGTTGTCTTGCTCTTATATCTCAAAATGTCAGTTCTTGGAAGGATGTTCATCTGCTTTATTAAATGTTATTTACCTACCATCTTCCAGACTTCAAATGATATCTGAAAACTACCAGTCATTTGATAAATGTTTGTTGAAGGAATCAGTGAATGACTTACCCAGATATCATGTTAAATTCTTTATAGAAATTATTATATGTAGTCTACATAATAATGCTATAAATTAAATCTATTATTGCCCTTATTTTACAAATAAATAAGCTAAACTTAGACAATTAACTAAATTATCAAAGGCAATGGGTATAAGAAATAAATATTAAAGCTAGGACTCAGAGGCAGAATTTAATTCTATTTGACTCTGGAAGCCGTTCTATTAATTTAATTCTATACTTCTTATTTGATTTAGAAAATCTTTAACAAGTTTTTAGATTTAAAATTATAAAAGTAAGCAAATAGATTGGAGGGCTGAATTATATTACAGTCCCAAAATTTTACTACTGAAATTGGAATGATGACCCACAACAAATAAAGTGAAGCAATAGGAGTAAATTTGAAATGTTCTTAATATTTAAATAATCAGATGAGAAAGAATGGTTAAGAGGAACCTTAGTTTATAAATTGCTTTTGTGAAAAAAGAATCATGGAAGTTTTATTTGACTCTAAGTTCATGTGTCCTAGCAAAATGATGTGACTGACACAAAACAAATAAAAAAACAAGCTGCTACAAATATGCTATATTAATATAAACCTAGTCTCCAAGTAGGGCTGCATTGTAATTTTCATTGATCAAAGCATTATGACCAATTACAGAAGTTAATTTTTTTTCATTTTTTTAAATTTTATTTTAATCATTGTTCAAATACAATTTTCTCCTTTTTACTCCCAATCCAGCCCCCCTCCTAACCCTCCCCATTGTCCTCCCATTACCACCCTCCCCTTAGTTTATGACCATGTGTCCTTTAAGTTTGCTCCTGTGAACCCTTCCCATGTCCCCTGAAATTCCCTCTACTCTCTTCTGTGGGCACTGTCAGCCTGACCTCTATTTCAGTGTCTTTGGTTGTATTTTGCTTCTTTCTTTGTTTTGTTGCTTAGGTTCCTGTTAAAGGTGAGATCATATGGTATTTGTCTTTCACTGCCTGGCTTATTTCGCTTAGCATAATGTTTTCCAGCTCCATCCACGCTGTTGCAAAGGGTAGGAGCTCCTTCTTTCTTTCTGCTGCATAGAATTCCATTGTGTAAATGTACCATAGTTTTTTGATCCATCCATTTACTAATGGGCATCTCAGTTGCTTCCAGCATCTAGCTATTGTAAATTGTGCTGCTATGAACATTGGGATGCATAGGTTCTTTTGAATTGGTGTTTTAGTAGTCTTAGGATAGAGTCCCAGCAGTGGAATGGCAGAGTCAAAAGGCAGGTCCATTTTTAGTTTTCTGAGGAAGTTCCATACTGCTTTCCATAGTGGTTGTACCAGTCTGCAGTCCCACCAGCAGTGCACTAGGGATACCTTTTTCTCCACAACCTCCCTAACACTTGTTGTTTGTTGCTTTGTTTATGATGGCCATTCTGTCTGGTGTGAAGTGGTATCTCATCGTGGTTTTAATTTGCATCTCTCTGATAGCTAGTGAAATTGAACATCGTTTCATGTGCCTTTGGATTTTCTGTATGTCCTCCTTGGAGAAGTGTCTGTTCAAGTCCTTTGCCCACTTTTTAATTGGATTCCTTGTCTTCTTAGACTGCAGTCTTGTAAGTTCTTTATATATTTTGGAGATTAAACCCTTGTCTGAGGTATCATTGGCAAACACGATTTCCCATACAGTTGGTTCTCTTTTAATTTTGATACTGTTTTCTTTACTGTGCAGAAGCTTTTAATTTTGACGAGATCCCATTTGTTTATTCTTTCCTTTATGTCCCTTGCTCTAGGGGACAAGTCTGTAAAAAAGTTTCTTTGTGAAATATCTGAGATTTTCCTACCTACATTCTCCTCTGTGACTTTAATGGTGTCACAGTTTATATTTAAGCCTTTTATCCACCTTGAATTTATTTTTGTATATGGTGTAAGATGGGGCTCAAGTTTCATTTTTTTGCACGTGGCTGTCCAGTTCTCCAAACACCATTTGTTCAATAGGTGATTTTTATTCCATTTTATGTTGCTGGCTCCTTTGTCAAATATTCATCGACCATAGAGACTTGGGTTTATTTCTGGGCTCTCTGTTCTGTTCCATTGGTCTATGTGCCTGTTTTTATGCCAGTACCAGGCTGTTTTCATTACAGTGGCCTTGTAGTGTAGTTTAGTGTCGGGTATTGTGATCCCTCCTACTTCACTCTTCTTTCTCAAAATTACAGCAGCTATTCGGGGTCGTTTATTATTCCATATAAATTTTTGAAGTGTTTGTTCTATGTCTGTCAAATATGCCATTGGTACTTTAATGGGAATTGCATTGAATGTGTAAATTGCTTTGGGTAGTATGGACATTTTGATGATATTAAATCTTGCAATCCATGAACACAGTGTATGTTTCCATTTGTTTGTGTCTTCCTTGATTTCTTTCCTGAGTGTTACATAGTTTTCTGAATACAGGTCTTTTGCCTGTTTGGTTAGGTTTATTCCTAGATATTTTATTTTTCTTTTTGCTATTTCAAATGGGGTTTTTTCCTTGATATCTGCTTCTCCTGTTTCATTGTTGGTGTACAGAAATGCCTTTGATTTCTGGATATTGACTTTGTATCCCACTGTTTTGCAAATTCATTTATTAGGTCAAGCAGTTTTTTGGTGGAGTCTATAAGATTTTCTATGAACACTGTCATGTCATCTGCAAACAGTGATAGTTTTGTTTCCTCCTTTTTGATTGGATGCCTCTTGTTTCTTTTTCTTGTCTTATTGCTGTGGCTAAAACTTCCAGTACTATATTGAATAGAAGTGGTGAAAGTGGACAGCCTTGCCTTGTTCCTGAAACTAGTTGGGAAAGATTTTAACTTTTGCCCATTGAATATGATGTTGGCTGTAGGTCTCTCCTATATGGCCGTTATTATGTTGAGGAATGTTCCCTCTGTTCCCATTTTGCTGAGTGTTTTTATTATGAATGGGTGCTGTACCTTATCAAATGCTTTTTCTGCATCAATTGATATCATCATGTGGTTTTTATCTTTGCTTTTGTTTATGTGATATATTACACTTACTGACTTGCGAATATTGAACCATCCTTGCATCCCTGGAATGAATCCCACTTGGTCATGGTGTATGATCTTTTTAATGTATTGTTGGATGAGGTTTGCCAGTATTTTGTTGAGGATTTTAGCGTCAATGTTCATCAGTGATATTAGCCTAAAGTTTATTTTCTTCATTCTTTATCTGGTTTTGGAATTAGGATGATGTTGGGCTCATAAAAAAAGTTTGGGAGACTCCCAACTTTTTGGATTTTTTGGAATAGTCTGTGAAGGACAGGGGTTAGCTCTTCCTTAAATGCTTTGTAGAATTCTCCTGTAAAACCGCTACTTCAGGGATTTTGTGTTTTGGGAGTTTTTTGATTACTACTTCAATTTCTTTTGTTGTTATTGGTCTGTTCAGGCTTTCTGATTCTTTTTCATTGAGTTTGGAAGATTATATTTTTCTAGAAATTTGTCCATTTCACCTAGGTTTGCAAATTTCTTGGTATACAGCTCTTTGTAGTAATTTCTTACAATCCTTTCTATTTCTGTGTTGTCTGTTGTAATCTCTCCTCTTTCATTTACAATTTTATTTATTTGGGTCTTCTCTCTTTTTTTCTTGATGAGTCTGCTTAAAGGCTTGTCGATTTGGTTTATCTTCTCAAAGAACAAGCTCTCGGATTTATTGATCCTTAGAATAGTGCTTTTAGTCTCTATGTCATTTAATTCTGCTTTGATCTTGGTTATTTCCTTCCTTCTGCTTGCTCTGGGCTGTCTTTGTTGTTGTTCCTCGAGTTCTTGTAGACATAGGGTTAGGTTGTTTGTTTGGAATGTTTCTAACCTTTTTAGGTGGGCCTGTATCGCTATGAACTTCCCTCTCAGGACTGCCTTGGCTGTGTCCCATAAGTTTTGGGTTGTTGTGAGTTTGTTTTCATTTGTTTCCAGAAATCTTTTGATTTCTTCCCTAATAGCATTCTTGACCCATTTATTGTTTAGTAGCATGCTATTTAATCTCCATTATTTTGAGTGTTTTGAGTTTGTTTCCTTGGGGTTGGTTTCTAGCTTCAGTCCCTTGTGGTCTGAGAAAATGCTTGGTATGATTTCAATTTTCTTGAAATTGTTGAGGCTTGTTTTGTGTCCTATCATGTGGTCTATCTTTGAGAATGTCCCATGTACATTTGAAAAGAATGTATATTTAGCTTCTGTTAGATGGAGGGCTCTGTACATATCAATAAAGTCCATTTCATCAAGGGTATTGTTCAATGCCACAATATCTTTTTTTTTTTTTTTGATATTTTGTTTGGAAGATCTGTCCATTTTTGATAGTGGGGTGTTAAAATTGCCCACTATAATTGTTTTGCTGTCCATATCTTTCTTGAAGTCCTCTAAGATTTCCGTTATGTATTTGCGTGCTCCTACATTGGGTGCATATGTATTTACAATATGTATGTCTTCTTGATGGATTCTTCCCTTGAGTATTATGAAGTGCCTTCTGGGTCTCTCTTTATGGACCTTTTCTGGAAGTATATTTTGTCTGATATGAGTATTGCTACCCCGGCTTTTTTTTCCTGTCCATTTGCTTGGAAGATTTGTTTCCAGGCCTTCACTTTCAGCCTGTGCAGGTGTTTTTTCCTGAGGTCGGTCTCTTGTAGACAGCAGATATTTGGGTCATTTTTTCTTATGCATTCCGCTATTCTATGTCTTTTGATTGGGGCATTTAATCCATTTACATTTAAGGTTATTACTGATAGGTACTTATTCATTGTCTTTTATGTATGTGTTTTCCACTCTCTTTATCTCTCTCTCTTTTCCCTCCCTTCCTTAAAGCAGTCCCTTTAGAATCTCTTGGAGAGCTGGTTTGGTGGAGGTGTATTCTTTTAGACTTCTTTTGTCTGGGAAGCTTCTTATTTGGCCTTCTATCTTGATTGAGAGCCTTTCTGTGTAAAGTAGCTTTGGTTGCAGACCCCTGGTACTCATTATTTAGAATATTTCTTGCCATTCTCTTCTGGCTTCGAGTGTTTCCATTGAGAAGTCAGCTGTTAGCCTTATTGGGGCTCCCTTGTATGTTACTTCCTTTTTCTCCCTTGCTGCCTTTAAGATTCTCTCTTTGTCTTGAAATTTTGCCATTTTAATTATGATGTGTCTTGAGGTGGGTCTCTTTGGGTTCCTCTTGATTGGGACTCTCTGTGTTTCCTGGATTTGTGTGACTTTTTCTCTCAACAAATTAGGGAAGTTCTCCTTCATTACTTGTTCAACTAGGTTTTTGACCCCTTGCTCTTCTTCTTCTCCTTCTGGTATCCCTATTATACGGATATTATTATGTTTCATATTGTCTAGCATTTCCCTTAATCCCTCTTCATTCTTTCTATGCCTCTTTTCCTTTTCTTGCTCTTTCTGGATGCCGTTTTTTACTTTGTCCTCCAACTCGCGATTCCGATCTTCTGTTTCATCGATCCTACGTTTCATTCCTTCTAATGTGTTCTTCAGTTCAGAAATTGTATTCTTCATTTCCTCTTGACTTTTGTTGAGAGTTTCTATTTCCTTTTTCATGTTTATATAGTTTGCAGTGAGGTTGGTGTAGTTTCCCTCTAGTTTCTGAAAGCTCATTGTGAGTTCATTGAACTTCCTGATAATCATTGTTTTGAACTCACCACCTGATCGTTGAGTTGCCTCTATTTCATTTAGCACTTTTCCTAAAGCTTCCTCTTTTCCCTTCAATTGGGGGTTGTTTCTTTGTTTTCTCATTGTTCATGGGTTTCTTGTTTTTCCTTCTTGTTTCTTAAATTGATCTGTTCTGATTTCCTTTAATTATGGTGTGAACTTCTGTGGTAGAATATTAGTGAGATTCAGTGGTGCAATCTCCTTCGTGTGTCCTGGTGTTCACAGCTTCTCCCTACTCTTTTTTTTTGTGATCAGCTGGAGGAGTAAGGTGAAATGGTTTAAGACAGCAAGACAGTCTAGTATGATAATTACATTAGCAGCCTGTAGAGAAGAGACGGGTTATCCTTTGGCTCCTTATAGTGTTAATCGTGCTCCTCCACCCCACTATCCACGTTTTAGAAAGGATGGAAAGAGGGTAAGACTCTTATTGGGGATGAGAGGATTGTTAGTTTTATCTAGAAAGCTGTGAGGCTGTGGGAGGTCAGATTCTAAGGTAGGGTTGGATTAAAGATTAGTATATAGGAGTAGTGAGTAAAAGAGTAGAGACAACCCCCACAATAGTAGAGTTCAGAAAATTGCAAAGTGGGCTGAGATCAGGTAGGGGTATTGAGTAGTATTTACAATTGTATGAACTAGGTCTTATTAACAGTAATAGTAAAGTGACAGTATTGTGGCAGAATTGATTGAGATCTAGATAACAAGAATAAAGAATATAGAACCTTGAGAGGTGTACTAATGGAATACGGATGAAGAATAGTAAATTATCAAAACATTGTGACTGAGATACCAGGAGGAACCTTTCAAATGACAGTATAACCAGCCAAGCAAAGAAGATTATACAGAAAGGAAAAGAATACCAAAATATTATTAAAATAAAAAATGTCTGAAAAGTGAGAAAAAGATAATACCAATTTACAGTAACTTGCAAGATTAAAAAAAAGGAAAGAAAAGCAGAAGATGGAGTGCAGGAGAGATAAATTTGGAGTGGAAAGAGTAATATTAGGATGAATGGAAGAGAAACATAAGGGATTGTGAGGTATAAAAATAATAAGAATTGAAAAATAAAATGTCATATAAAACACAAGATGAAATCAATCAACCAACAACAGTCACAAAAACCAAACCAAACCAAACCAAACAAACATAAAAACCTCTTGTTGGTTTCTAACTGGCCAGACCAGTTTTTCTGCTCTTGCTGGCTTCAGCTGGCTGAGGGACCTTTGAAATGCTTCTCTCTCTTCCCAGCCAGATCTCAGCAAGACTGTCAGGTACCCTGGGCGCTCCCGAGCACACTCAGTCTCTAGAGCTCACTGCTGCGTTCTTCCGGTCTCCGGGGTCCTGCAGGGTTCCAGCTGTATGATCTCAGAAGGCACCCATGATGTTTTGGGATTCACTGCGCCCTCCCTGGGAATCGTAAAAGCTCGAGACCCTTCCGGGTTCACAGCGCATGGGAGTCAGGCTTCCTGATAGGGTGCGCTTGGAGCCCTTCCCGGCTCATTGTTTTCCACAGATCCCCAACCCACCAGGCTAGGGGTGTTGGCGCCTTTCCTGACCAGGGGCGGTCGTGTTGGCTGGAGGCCCTCACTTCTCCCAGGTCTCTGGGTGGGTGTTCATAGTCCTTGAGCTATTTTTTCCCAGACCAACTGGCCAATCTGTTCCTTCAAGCAACATGTTCTCCCCTGGAGTTGCTCAACCCCAGTATTTGGGGGAGGGAGCAGCAACTCCCCTCTCCCGGGAGCCCTGAGGCAGACCCGGGAGCACCAGGGCTGGGGACTGCACACCCCTAGACCCAGCGCTGATCCCTGGGTCCCTTTTGTCCTGAAGCAGTCTCCGTATCATCTATTTTTTCAGTGATCAAAATAATTTTTGATGTCCTGCTTTCAAAAGTGATTCGGTAACCTAGTCCATTTGCTCTGTTTCTCCACCGATCCATGAGTTTCCCTCCTCTTCACGGAAGCTGAGAAAAATGCTGCCTAGAGTAAAGCCACCATCTTCCTCCCCCCAGAAGTTAATTTTTAAAAGGGAAATAGACAAACTAGAGCTTGATCTACAGAAAATGGCCAAGAATATGAGGGGTATGAAATGAGTGGAAAATAGGTAACAATGGGAGAAGTAGGTGTGCAAAGACTATATTAGAAAAGTCATATGTTATAAATTTTAAGAAACCACAATTTATGGGTGGATTACTCATTATTTTCACATAATGAAGAACCATGGCTGATGAATAGAAGTTAAGAGGGGCTACATTGCAAACAGATACATGTAACAACTTTCTAATGCTTTGTGTAACAAAGGACCCAGTTGACTCACAAAGGATGAGATTCTGTCACTGGAAATGTTCAAATAAATATAAGAAAGCCCTTAACAGGAATGCTATAGATGTGTCTCTGCTGTTGACCTTTAATCAACAGGCAGCCACATATTACTCCAGCAAAATGGGTTTATTCTGGAACAACAAAGAATTTCAATTTAGGACACATGATCTAAAGACAAACCACATGTAATTCCAGAGAAACAAAGTAGATAAATATTATTTTGTTGAGTTGGGAGGAGCTATTGTAGACTAAGAATTTATTGAAGAAAACTGAAAATTCAAAGTGTAGTGAATTTTTATTGTCTGAGTTATAGCAGTCTCCAACTGGCTGAGCTGATAATTATTAAGGAGGAATCTTTTCTTCCTCCTCCTAAGTTAGTAAAGTAGTATCACTTCTTATCAGAGTTGCAAGGTTTATCTCTTCTTGTTGGGATCAGTAGTGTGAGTTGAGTGACACATTCATGAAAGTTCTCTTGGAGACTCTCAAGTTCATTTTAAAAGGTTTCTGTTTATTAACTTTCACAATATTTGGTGAATGAAGATGAACCAGACCAGCAATTCCCAAACCTTAGTCCAATAACTGGCTCTAGGCAAAAAAAAAAAAAAAAAAAAAAACCACTAACTGACCAACCAACCAACCAACCAAACAACCAACCAAACAAACAAACAAAAAACCTAAGATTCCTGGGCAACACTATGTATTTCAGCGAAGGACACAGCAATATGTTTTTCCCCCCAAAAGATCCATAGGATACCATGGAACTCTGGGAAGATTCTAAAATCAACAGATTCCTAGTCCTCAGCATATTTATCTGTTAGACTGCTAAATTTCATTCATACTTAAACTGCTTGATTATGAGCTCTTTAATGATGTGGCCACATCATTGCTTTCTGTATAATGCCCAGCACATAGTAGGCACTCTGTAAATGTTTGTCAAATATATTAAATATTTGTGAAAGCATAAGTCAAAATTATCAGGTGAATTTGTACAGAGCAAAAAAAATCTTCCAAATGTCCCTAAAAGAAAGCAAATAGAATAAATAAATATATATAAATTCAGGCTTTGTAAATAGAAAATATTGCTAAAAAGTCTATAATTTTTTACTGTTTAAAGGTAGGTGTCTCAAAATACACAGCCATGTTACTTAATTATTTTTAAGAGAGATAAATGGAAGTAATAAGAGGTCTATCAGTTTACTAGGATTCCAGTAACAAATTTACCACAACTTAGTGACTTTATATAACCAAAGCTTATTCTCTCCTGCTTTTAAAAACTAGAAGTCAGAAATCAGGGTGTCACTAGAACTGTACTTCCCCTGAAGTCTCTGGGGTTAATCCTGCCTTGCCTCTTCCAGGCACTGCTGGTTCCTAGCTTTTCTTTGTTTGTGGTAGTATAGCTCTAATTCCACATCTCCATGTACACTTCTCCATTGTGTCTTGAATATCAACTCTACCCCTTTTTTCTCTCATAAAGACACTATTCATTGGATTTAGGCCCATGATAAATCTAAAATGATATCATCTTGAGATCCCTAAGTTAATTACATTGGTAAAGACCCTATTTCTAAATAAGTTTACATGCACAGGTGTAGGGCAAGAGGGTGGGTGGGATATGAAAAAGTTCCCTAGAACCAATTCCAAACTGTGTGTGGAGGCTTTCCCACACCAAGTAACAATTCTAAGACTCCAGAAGGGTATTCAATTCTGATATTATCTGCCCAGAGATAGAATCATATTGCACAGGTAAAAGGCTCAATCTCATAAGACTGCCCTCTAGTTCAGAGGCCAGTGAAAATCACAGGTTGATTATTCTGTTCTTCTAACCAATCAACTATAGATTGGGAGTTCTCAAGACCCCTTCTTTGTCAATTCAATTGAGACACCAGTTGCAAATCCAGGTTGTTACCTGTACTTCTGACTAACTGGCTATAAATCAGAGGTTCCCATAACCCTCTCTCTGGGTTTCATTAATTTGCTAGAATGCCTCAGAGAATTTAAGAAAACCTATTTAATTACTAGATTACTGATTTATTACAAAGGATATTAAAGGATGAGAATCAGCAGTTAGATGCAGAGATACATAGGGGCAAGCTTCCAAAAACAGAAACTCCTGTCCTCATGGAGCTTGAGGCCCATCATGGTGGCATGTGAAAATTTTCTGGCTCCTCAATGTGGAACCCCTTAGAAAAAAGGCTGATGAATTGTTTTGGGGGGCATTTCATGGAGGCATCATTATATAGTCATGATTGATTAAATCATTGCTTACTGGTGATTAATTAAACCTCAAAGCCCTCTCCCCTTCCCAGAAATCAGGTGTCACCATGGGTGAGGTAAAAAAGTCATCTAATTAACATAACAAGAGACATTTGTCACTCTTAGCACTGATAAAATTTCAAAGGTTTGGGGAGCTGTGAGTCGGAAGTGGAGATGATGACCAAATATATATTTCTTACTATAAATCAAAATATCTCAGGGAGTTAGGGCATGGACATATCTTTTGGGGAAAGCTCAACCCACTGTGGAAGGACAGTTTCATATAACCTCTAATAATAATAGCTAACATTTAGTAAGTGCATCCTATGGGCAAGGCATTCTTTAAAGTATTTTAAATGCATCAACTCGTTCATTCTCATGATGTCTAAATGAGATAGAAATTGAAGCACAGAAAGGTGTTTTACTTTTCCAGGATCACATAGTGCTAAGTGGTAGAGCTAAGACTCAAAACCATCATTGTTACAGAGATCATGATCTTAATTATTGTGCTATGCTGCTTCTGAATTACTGTCATTGCTATAATAATTATTGTAGTAAATGTAGCTATCTTTATTGAGACATTGAGTTTAGTGCTTTACATAGATTACATCACCTAACCCTCACAACAACCTTGTATAACAATTATAAGCCCTGGCTGGCGTAGCTCAGTGGATTGAGTGTGGGCTGGGAACCAAAGTGTCCCAGGTTCGATTCCCAGCCAGGGTACATTCCTGGGTTGCATGCCAGAACCCCCAGCAACCGCACATTGATGTTTCTCTTCTCTCTCTCTCTCTCTCTCTCTCTCCCCCCTTCCCTCCCTAAAAATAAATAAAATCTTAAAAAATGTATGTCTTAACCGTAATATTATAAAAAAAAATTATATTTATGAGTCCCACTTGATAGTTAAGAAAATTGAGACACAGATAGCTTAAGTAAAGCTTTTTTTTTTTAAAAAAAAGACTTTATTTATTATTTTTAGAGAAGGAAGGGAGGGAGACAGAGAGAGAGAGAAACATCAATGTGCAGTTGCTGGGGGCTGTGGCCTGCAACCTAGGCATGTGCCCTGACTGGGAATCGAACCTGCAACACTTTGGTTCGCAGCCTGCACTCAATCCACTGAGCTACGCCAGCCAGGCTTAAGTAAAGCTTTTAATGTTATACATATAAAAAATGTTGGATTCAAGATTAAATGACCCAACTCTAGTGTTGGTGGGCTTAATAACATATAAAACACTGACTCCAGGATTAAAATTTTCATTTACTCATCACTTATCTTTCTTCCATAGTACTTGGTTATATTATGTGATCAATGAAATTTTGCAGAATGAATTAGATTAATAATGCTACAATAATTACATTGTGCTTCAGCTAGATATTGTTTTACTTGTCAGTGTGTCAATCTCTGTCTGACTTTATCTCCTCCTTCATGTCTATATGTCAGTATTGGCAAGCATGTCATTCTTCAAAGAATTCTATAAGGCAGCTAGATAGGTCTATGGAAGGGTAGTTCTTAAGTGATAGATGCATATGCACAGGGAGTCATGCTCCAAACAAGCATTCTGTCCAAACCAATCCAATTCAAATCATATACTTATTAAAAAATGTCTAAGAACAAACTGTAAGTCACATCAAAGACCCTGAAAATATTCCATCAGGATAGTCTATATGCCAAATCAACTGAATGTCAACATATTTCCTACTATGTTCATATTTCAACTGTCAAGTCAATAAACAAAAAACCCTCCAATTACTGCCTAAGGAGGGAATTAAAGTAACATGCTATCCACTGTTCTTGCTGTACATTATCTCTTTGAAACTAATGGTTAATGTAAATATCTAACCCTAAATACAGATATTGTAACTGGAAAAGATACCGGCATTCAGGCTGCCTGTCACTACCAAATCCAATAAGCAATGACAGCAATTGAATCTTTTATGGGTGCTTTATTCAGATGGCCGGTGATCCAAAAAGATGGCAAGTTCACACCTTAATAAACCATCTTGCCTTCTCTCTCCTGGCCAGATCTTTTATAAGGGGGTGGGAGAAGACAAACAAGGTGAGGTGAGGGCTTTGAGATTCAGAAGCTGCAACATTCCTGTCCTGGGCAGTTAGCTGATCCCAAGGGGGAGGGGTGGTCATCTGCTCTCCCTGGAACAAAGGTCTGGATGTCCCCAGGTGGAAGTCTTCTATCAGTGCCCCAGGAGGTTGGCTGTTTTTCCCAGGAGCCAGGATGGGCCTTATCTGTAGTTTCTGAAACAAAAGCTTTAACATACACATTATTTGCTAGACTCATAACATTTTACCTTAAGCTAAAATTTTCCAAGTCTTGAGTCCCCTATCACTCCCCACTGTGTATGTAACTGGAAAAGATACCGGCATTAGTATTAAACTATCTCATTTCTATGAGATCAGAACTTAGCATTGGTCGGGGGTTGGTTAAGAATACACCTAATTGCAGCCCTACACAATGAGGCATATTGTATGCAACAACAAGCTATGATACTGAAGAAAATGACAAGGATAAAAACAATAAATGCCTCTCAAAGACCAGGTATACTAGGCAGCCAGGAGGTTAGTTTAGACAAGTCAATACTAAAGAATCTTCCTCTCTGTTTTACATTAGACATTACATTATTTACTTGCTTTACTTTTTGTTCTATGAGCTGTGAACTATCAGTTAAAACAGCAGAGTCCTTTTAAAATTTTCACATCCATGATTATGCCTTATAAGAAGGTAGTCTATAGCTACACAGTTATCCAGTACTGCTTTTCTAACTTGTCTTAGTTCTTGACTAATGGCACTGATGGCTTGCAAGGTGGCATTCAAAGCTTTTGCCACAGCGCAGGCTAATCTGCTCATTCCTACATTACATAAGTTACCATGGTTGGCATTACAAATATGATTAAGTACACATATTCAACAGGGCTAAAAGGTGTAAGTCACTGATGCAATCAGATGTAAGGGAGAGATCTCATCGAACCCATGTCAAGCAGGGCTTCTGAGGTATAAATACTGTCAGTCTTCCCAGAGAGCATAATCCCCCAGAGCTATTTGCTAAAACATAGGAATAGGCAATTTACATATCAGAAACCATCCTGTTGGCAATTTAACAGGAGCATAGGCATAAGATACATCAGTGGTGGTGGTGCAATTCATCTTCACACCTGCTGAGAACACGAGACAGTTTTAGTACAATTGACAAAAGTTGCACACTCTCTAGCTGGAGTACACTAGTGACCTTTAAGGAAAACATTTCCCTGTCCTTTATAGTTACCACTGGTCCCCAATTATAAATATAAGAGTAGGTCATTTTCTTTTCAATATCATCAAACACAGTATAATTTATAAGGCTTTCTAAAGGAGTATGGGCACTTATAAGGCATGAAGCAAAACTTTTGTTAAAAAAGTTCCTCCTGCAAAGTAAAAGTTAGAAATATTCAGAACAATCTTGCTAAATATACCCAAATATTTTCATCTTGTTTGAATGGAATAAGTTGTCTATAACAAGGCTTTAAAGAGGAGGTAAAGACAAGAACATAAGTCATTGTTTTTCAAAGATGACTTTCAGATCTTCTTCCAGTGCCTTCTTTATTCTGGTGTGACGAGGCCAAGGTTTTATTTCCACCAGTTTCACCACGGTATGGGTGGTGAGGAATATGTCCCAATGTCTAGTCCACTTTCCTCCTAGTTGGGTTTTTGGAAATGCCATCATCCAAATCTTGAGGAACATTTTGTCTGCAGGCTCAAAGGAATGCAGCAAACCTGTGAGAGAAAAGTCTCTAATACAGGCAAGGTCATTTATCACAGCTAAGGTCTGACTTAAATGTTATACATAATTTTTACTTTCAGTTTTATAAATCTATATACATATCTCTCACCCCAATTGTGACCTGAAATGGCTACCTGTAAGCAATTTTATAGGGACTCAACTGAATCCCACTTTGAGGAGCCACCCTTATCCTGAGCAAGTCAATAGGTAAAGCCTGATCCCAATGAAGATGAGCTTTTTGATAGTTTGGCTATATTTTCTTCAAGATATGGTTCATCTTCTCTATCTTCTCAGAAGCCTGAGATCTCCATGTCATGTGGGGTCTCCACTTGATTCTTAAAATTTACTAACCTCCTGTGTAATTTCTGAAATGAAGGCAGGTCCATTAACAATCTGGATGCTGCCAGGGGGGCCAAAGTGAGATTATTTCCTTTAGTAAAGTTTTCACTGCCTGTACAGATTTCTCTATTTTAGTAGGATAAGCTTCTATCCATCATGAGAAAAGGTGCCAACAAAAACTAACAAATATTTCCACTCTCAGACCCTTGACATCTGAGTAAAGTCTATTTGCCAGTCCTCAAATGGGCACTGTCCTTGGTATTGCTTTCTTTTTCCTTTGATGGAGTTATGTTTTGGGGTTGTTCTCCTGGCACATAACACACATCTAGCAACTACTTTTCTTATGGCTTTAGAAATTCCAGGACCTGCAAGCCACAGTTTGACATAGGTGGTTAATGAGTCTTTTCCACAGTGTGTGGCCTTGTGCAAATGCTTTATGACTGGCTCTACTAAATGTTCAGGAAAACAGTTTAGCTCCTTTCTTATTCTTTTTCTATTGGCTATCAGGACCCTCTTCATTAAAACCCCATCCCTTAACTTTTTCTAAGTCTGCAGTCGAATATTCTGGGTCTAATTTTGAGAAGTCCAAAACAAGTACCAATGGCATTATAAATATTCCTTTAGCATCCTCTTTTGTTGCCTGTTCAGCCAGATTGCTTTCTCTAGCTATTTTAGTGTCCTCTTTGTGATGCCCTGGGCAGTGCATAACTGCCACCTGTAAAGGTATCTGAAAACCTTTAATGATTTTAAAATTTCTGCTGCATGCTTAATCTCCTTTTTATTTGGAGATTAACAGTTCTTTGTCTTTCCAGATGAAACCATGTGCATGCAAAATCAGGAAAGCTTACCTTGAGTTGATACACACATTCATTCTCTTTACATGACACAATTCCAGTACCCTTGTCAATGCAGTCAGTTCAGCTTTCTGAGCAGTGGTTCCTGGTGCAAGGCTTTGGCCTCCACTAGTCCTTGAAGAGCCACAATTGCATACCCAGCCTCTCTGCTTCCTTTGTCCATATAACTGCTTCTATCTGTATAGAGAGTCCAGTATGCTTCTTCTAAAGGATGGTCCTGTAAATCACTTCTGCTGGAATATACTTCATTAGTTATTTCAGCACAGTCATGTATTAGTGCAGCCAAGTCAGGGTCTGGGAGAAGAAAGTCAGAAATTACTTTATTTACAGTTTTGAGGGAGACATTGGGATTGTTGAGAAGAAAGGGCTTGGTACCTGCCCATTCTTTCAGCAGTCACCTACATATTTCTCTTTTGCTCTAGCAGAATCAACACTTGCTGGGACTCATAACTGGCATAGGCTGTCCCAAGACAAATTTTTTCAGCTTCCTGCAAGAGCTTTCAGGTGGCTGCCACTCTCAAGCAGGCTGGCCACCCCTGGACAGTATGATTTAATTTCCTTGACAATTATGTGATAGACTGCAAATGTCACTAAGCATTTGGATGAGGAATTCTAGGGCAATGCCCTATTTCTCACACACATATCATTGAAAAGGCTTCAGTAGGTTTGAAAGTTCCAAGGCTGGTGCTGAAATCAGGTGCACTTTCAGGGACTCAAAAGCCTGAGTACTCTCCTTTATTCATTCTAAAGGGCTATATTTCATTCCCTTCAGAGCCTCACACAGTGGACTAGCAGTGAGCCCAAAGTTTTGAATTCAAATGCAGTAGTTATTTACCATCCCCAGGAATCTCCTTAACTGTTTCCTGGTGTTGGAAGGGGTACTCTGTGGACTTTTGCTGCACGACCTGCACCATACTCAGACTTTGCTGCTCAGGGATGCCTTTCCCCATTCCCTCAAGGAGGCATCTCTTATAATGTGCTAAGAGAGAAAGGCCATCCCCATTAGGGTCCCAGTTGGGCTCAGTTACAGGTATTACCCTGAGAAGGCCCAGAGCCCCATCTGGATTTTCTTGGTGTAACCTCCGAGCTTCTTCATTTGCCTTATCCAACATCAGCCTCCGTTCATCCTCCTTATTGAAGCAAAGAATTCAATAAGGCTCATATATCTGCCCAATTGAGATTGATAAGTGGCAAAAACTGATGCAACCAAATCAGTCATTTTAGCAGGGTTATGCCCATAAGAAGGGTTTGAGCTTTTCCAGTTTAACAGATCCAATGTAGTAAATAGAGTATGTGCCCAATAATATCCAGCAGGCTGGCCCTCTGGCCTTACTCCCACTGAAAGTCTCCAAAAAGGATATTGCCCTGAAAGTCCCCAAAAAGTCCCAGTAGGGGCTTTTTCTCCACCGAATCTGGTTCCTTGACTGATTCAAGACAGTGATGCCAGTCCAGGCGCACTTTCCCCATTTCACTCATAGGAGTGGATCCCCTGGGGCTGCAGGAACTATGACCAGGTTGCAGTGGTCATAATATCTAGATCTTCCTGGCCCCTCTCCTCTGAGCTTCTATCTTTCACATGTAAATTCGGTTTTCTCTGAGCCATTAACTTATTTTCCTCTTTTTTTTTCTTTTCTTTTTAACTCTGCATGCATCTTTATCATGTAAATCCAAAAACTTCTAGATAAGGCATTTTGTCCCACTTCCCTGATTTTTGACAAAACAACTCTAGTTACAATATAACCATAATTTAAAGACCCATTCAGTGACCAGCGCTCTCCTGAGTTTAAGTTATACAGGACACAAACAGAACAGTACTACAATGAAACAACATACACTTTTGATATACGTTCATAAGTCAACAAATTAGAACTGGCCCAAAGGGCCATTTCGTGGAATGGAGGCTTTCCCCCCCATTCTACCAGACAGAACTCCACAGAGCTCCAAACAGAAGTTACCCAAAACAGAACAAATGACCTAAGTTGTGACCTGGGATTTCATCCTGAACCAGAAAATGCAAGGATTCAATCCAGTGTGATGCACTACTCGAGAGGTGCTGGAAGCAAGGGGGGAGAATCCCCAAATGAAATCACTTGGCAGCTGCTTGGGATTCTCTGACTCCAAACCCCCAGGGCCTCTCAGTCCAGGCAGCCAATGGGACTCCCGGCCAAATACCCAGACTTACCAGAGAGTCCCAAAGTCTGTCCCTGCAAGGAGTCCCCAAAATATGTAACTGGAAAAGACACCGACATTCATTTGGGCTGCCTGTCACTACCAAATCCAATAAGCAATGACAGCAATTGAATATGGGTTCTTTATTCAGATAGCCGGAAACCTGAGTAGACTCATAACTTTTTACTTTAAGCTAAAATTTTCCAAGTCTTGAGTCCCCTATCAATACCACTTAAAAATACTAATGAGAAATTACAGGTCAAATTTAAATTTGCAACAATATCCTCAGTCTCAAAGTAGATCTGTAAATATCAGCAAGGACAGATGTATTGCACAACTCCAGGGGGTCAATAAATATTCACATTAGTTTATGTGAATGACATTCCTTGGAGTTGTAAAGTGCATAAACTATAGAGCAGTATCTGAAGACCCCAGGGAGTAAAACAAAGGTAACAAAGGACTAATGCAAAAAGACAATCAGTTACAAAAAGTGCTGATGCACACCAGTGATATTTCAAGTTTTAGCAAAGCCAAAGAGACTGCTTCACTTAGAGCATGTTAAACTTGAGTAAAAGTGTAACTTGAATTTGATGAGCTGGGAGAATTCTAGCAAAGGGGAAAGCACAAAACAATGGAGTTTTATCTGAACGTTTTCTCAACTCTTCAGACAACCAGGTGCTACATACCTCAAGGGAACTATCTTTCTCATGAGATTTTGTTGTGATTTGGATTAAACAGCAGGAAACCTGTCCACACATAAAGACCTAGGAGACCAAAGCCAGCTTTACACACTAGGAAATGATCATACTGGTTGTGAGGTTTTAGTGGCTGGCACTTCCTGCTTCTCTGCCTCATCCCATTAGGGGACAACTGAAGCCTGCTCACTCAATTTGAGTTATTCAGTCCTTCACCCTCATATATTCTGTTATATGTGACTATTTATTTTTGCTAGTGGATGACCAGTATTTAGTTTGTGTCTAATGTGTCCCTTGGTTTGCATATCCTGTGTGCTATAGTTGGTGAAAGTGAGAAATAGACTTTTAAAAACATTACATTTTGTATAATGTTCTTGTGTGCTAGAGATTATTGTAATAACTTTGTCCTTTGATTTAGAACTGGAAATCAAACCCAGGAATGTTTGATTAGCTAATTTCATGCTATTTTTCTTTATCCTCACCCAAAGACATGCTTATTGATTGGGAGGGACGATGAGTGGGAGAGGAAAATCAATGTGAGAGAAAAACAACAATTTGCTGCCTCTTGCACATGCCCTGACTGGGGACTGGTCCAACAATCTAAGTTTGTTCCTTGACCAGGAATTGAACCCACAAGCTTTTGGTTTACAGAATGATGTTCTGACCAACTGAGCCACACTGGCCAGTAAAAGCTCATGCTATTAACTATTAAACTATGCAACCTTTTCACAGATCGGCTTAAAAAATTATTAGACACATTAGCATGTCCTTATTTACACTGGCCACACCCAAAATATATATTGGCTTCCCCTCTTTCCCATTGCTCTCATTTGTTTTTCACCTCAGTATTAGGTGAAGAGGACATAGAACCATGTAAATAGCCCATGAAGTTTTCTGGATAAACATTCCCAAAAAATAACAAAAGAGAATGGAGAACTCAGAAATATTGTTCTTGATCCTATCACAATAATTTGATTAATTCCTACTTCTAAAACACTAATTTCTGTACTTATTGGTGTGGAACAAGTGAGAGGCTTAGTTTCATGATTTCATTATCATCTGTAATCCTCATCACACAAGGAAAATTTACAAAAGCTTTTGTAATGAAGTAAGAGACAGAGAGTCATTGTTATTTTTATTTTATAGGAAAAATTTACACATAGTAATGAATAGTTCCCTTAGCCACTTTTGAGAGTAATCAGGGCATTGAAGAACAATTTGGGCTAAAAATGACCTTAAAAAGGATTGTATCACTTTCATTGTATTTTTAAAGTTAGCACAGATTCTGACATTCAAATTTATTGTTAGTTATTTGTGATGTAGGCTAAGGAAACTATGAAAAATATTCAGTTACATTTAACTCTGAATTGCAAATAATGTACAGCTGCAGCAACATAAAAATCTCAGCATCACCAACATTAGATAAAGTGATATTAAAATGTTTGGAATATTATCAGCTACTGTGGTTCCCTAGTCTCCCTAGTGCTTAGGGATTTTGTAAAGGAAATTACATGTTTCCTATTATGTTTACCCCTATCCCATCTCTCCCTAAATTCCTATTTGCCCCTGATATTAACAATGTGATAGAAATCTAGGAATTCTGTGGATTCTGGCTGGACATAGATCAGGTCTTGGAAATTCACAAGGCACATTCATATTTTATGCATTCCTTGGATAGAAACGTGTGAGGGCAATAATAATATATATTATTTGATTGATTCCTGTCACCTATGTATCACTCTTCTTAATAATCATGTCTGTTCCTTATAACAATCCTCTACATTAAGTAATGCTAGATCCACTTGACAGATAAGAAAATTGATTCTCTTAGATTTTATAGGATTTAGAAATTTAATTAATGTTTTTTTTGACTTGGATTAAGGTCCAAATTCCATAATCCCCTAAAGTCTAAATTAAATTCCATTTATAACTTTTATTTTGTACTGTCTTTTGAGAAAAGTAAATGCAGGGGTTTTTTTTTATTATTCTCAAGGTATTTTTTCCCTTTTCATCTATAGTCTTACATTCTTAAAAGAATACCAACAAAAAAGTATAAACTAAACTTTCTTATACAACAGAAATTTCCCAGTGTGGTTTGTTGGGTTAAATTAAATACTGGAGCAAAGGTTCAAGTGAGTTGATATTTCAGCCACTTTAAACTTGGTCTTCTGTTTCCTTCCTCCTATATAATTTTTCAGTCCCCCTTTTCCTTTAGAAAAGTAATGTGAAAACAGAAGGCTGATATAGCATCACAGGAAAATATGAAACTCCATTTTATTTTTTCTCCATTGCTTTCTTGTAACGAAGAATAAAAAAGGAAACATAGTTTATAGGCATCTTGTTCTCCATTGTCCACAAAAATATTAGAGGAAAATGGTTTCTTTGTTAGAAACGAGTTGCCAAAATATATTCAGCTCTTCAGCTGGATATAATTAAAATGTTAAAGTTGTTTGATCATTTTTTCTGCATATTGCTAAGTGACCCTACCCTTAACCTCAGCTATTTTGAATGTCCTTGTCAGTTTCTTTTTTTGACAAATCCACCTGGATCTTCACCTTCTCCCATCCCTTCCCAACTCCCTCTTTCCCTCTATGCCTCACATCCCATAAAATCAATTGTAAAGGCCTTTACTTTAAGTGTTCATTAAAGGCAAGGGTGTTCTGGTGCTTCATGGAATCTAACCTTCAACTGGAATTTTTGGGGGGATACTGTATTCCTGGGCTATGTTGGCATTCACCATTGCTTTGCCCTTAGGATGTATGACACATGCTCATGAATTTTAAAGAGTGCTTCTGCTCTTGATCCCTCAACCAGGAAAACATCTTGTTATGTGACACTGTAACAATTTCTTTGCCTGAAGAAGTTGTGTATGACCAAGGACTTACTGATGTTTTATGAAATATTAGCAAGTAGAAGTACAATTAGTTTCACAGAGGGCTTTTAAAATATTTATTTTAATACTAGCAAAAAACTTGGAGAAAATTATTTATTTTATCTTATACTATATTTTAAAAATTCCATATATGCTTATGCATGAAGGACAACCTGATAAGTTGGGGACTATGAATTATGCTCCTTGTTTGCAGCCACAATTGGGTTCTTAAAAAAGTTGGTTTCCCTTTTCAACACAATGACCTGTCCGTTAGTAAGTATATATCATTCTCCTTTCCAGATGTCACCCCCTGATAGCAGGAAAGGCATTACTAGGCAGGTACATGGGATCAAAATTTGTTCCTCATTTCTTAGAAACCCCAATTGCAAAGATATGAGCCTATGTGAAAATTAATACTGGAGATTTAAGAATTGGTAACAAGTTGAAGGCTACTCCTCTAAATGCTCACATACCTAGATGATTAAGGATTGTGTTCAATATCCAAAATCCTAACAGGAACCTGAATAGACATTTCTGCAAAGAAGACATAGAGAAAACCTATAGATATGCTAAAAGATGTTCACCATCACTAATCATCAGAGAAATGAAAATTAAAATCAGAATGGGATGTCACCCTGCACATGTCAGAATGGCTATCATCAATAAATCAACAAACAAGTGCTGGTGAGGATGTGGATAAAAGGGAACTCTCGTGCTCTGTTGGTGGGAATGCAGATTGGCGAAGCCACTATGGAAAACACTATGGAGTTTCTTCAAAAAACTAAAAATGTATCTGCCTCATCACCTGAAGAATTCTATTTCTGGAGATTTATCTAAAGAAACCAAAACCACTAATTTGAAACTATCTATGCACCCCTATATTCATTGCAGCATCGTTTACAATAGCCAAGATACAGAAGCAAGGCAAGTGCCCATCAATAGATGAGAGTATAAAAAATCAGTGGTGCATATGTGTAATGGAATATACTCCATCATAAAAAGGAGTGAAATCTTACCATGCACAACATTGATGTACTAGAGGGTATTGTGCTTAGTGCAGTAAGTTAGTCAGAGAAAGACAAACACTATATGATTTTACTTATATGTGGAATCTAAAGAACAAAATCACTGAACAAACAACATAAAAACAGACTCAGACAGAGAGAACAGGCCACTGTGTGCCAGCTGGGATGGGGGTTGGGAGACTGGGTGAAGGAGGTGAGGGATTAAGAAGTACTAATTGGCAGTCATAAAATAGTCATGGGGATGTAAGTAGAGCATAGGGAATATAGAAAATAATATTGCAATAACTATTGTATGGTGCCAATTGGGGTACTGGAAGTATTAAAAGGACCACTATATTAAGTATATAGTTGTCTAACCACTAAGTGGTAAATCTGAAACTGAAACAAAAATTTTAAAAAATATGTAATTGTTTCTTGGCCTTCAATTTGGTATTTCTCACAGTATCAGAAGTTTCATTTTTTGTTGTTTTATTTTATTTTATTTATTTATTTTTAGAGAGGGAAGGGAGAGAGAGAGAGAGAGAGAGAGAGAGAGAGAGAGAGAGAGAGATCAGTGCGCGGTTGCTGGGGGCCATAGCCTGCAACCCAGGCATGTGCCCTGACTGGGAATCGAACCTGTGATACTTTGGTTCACAGCTCATGCTCAATCCACTGAGCTATGCCAGCCAGGTATTTTTGTTTGTTTGTTTTTGATAAAGCTAGTCAACTGCCAAATTCATGAAGTTGACTTAATAAAAAAAAGAGTGAGAAAAAGCAGACAAAGATTTAAGCTTTGAGGGTCTTTTCTTGGGTAACTCCAGATAGTCATATATTTTTTTCAGATTAAGGTCATGGCTTTAATGTTATGTCATATGACCCATGGTGGCAAACTTTAATAGCCAAGGTACTAGTAGCAGCTTCACTCTTGGTACAACTCAAAACCCAGAGTGATCAGTCATTAAGTGCAAAAACAGAATATGTCATTTAGTAACATTCTACTGCAGTGGCAGAGGCAGCAGAAGCAGGCTGAGCAACTTTTTTTTCCCTATGCAATGCCAGATTGTAAAGCTTTGAATCGATGCCGGGCCCTTTCTGTTTACCCTGTGATGCTGAGTGAAGACAGGACTAGGTCAAGTGTGAGGTTGCTGCTCAGAATGGACCCATTGAAAGAGGATCAGAGAGCCATTTTGATTTTAGTTCTCAAGATCTGTTTATTTTAAAAGGAAACATATAATTTGTGTAGAAGACAAGTAGTTTAATCAGTAAAACACATGCCATAAAACTAAATGCACCACATAGTGGAAGGATTTTAAAAATAAGTCCATTAGCTGCAAAATGTACAAGATCTCATAACTCTATCTGAAACAAAACTCTGTCATCTATCCAAACATTAGTTGTGCCTAGGGAACACATTTGAACACATTACGAAAGTGGTAAAATTTTCTTATTGTCCACATTTGCTCTAGGCAGACCTTTAAGTTAGATCCTTATAATTAATTCTTCAGCTACTGAGGAAAATACAAACTGCATAGAAGCATAATGAAACATTAGCTTACCTTTTTATTGTTAGTCATTGTGATAACAATATTTTTATAGTATCTCATTTAAGTCTCATAGCGATCTTCTAATGCGAGTCCTGTTACTCATATATCAGGTTTGACACAAATTCTTACTGTGATAATTTTCCTCAAGATAGTTAAAGTCTAAAACTACTTTAGGTCTTACCCAGTCTCTGAGTTGAGGCTATACAGAAAATGGAGTAAATGAAAAGACACATATTGACACTTCCAGTTTTTGTTTTTAGTGCATACTTTCAGCTTTGCTCTTATAAATATACCTCTTAAGGAGGACAAAAACATTTACAAAATAAAGTGAGAATTTAGACAAATTTGTGTGTTAGCTGCAATCCTATTATAAAAAAAGACCGGTTTCCATTTTCAAATGTGATACTATGGATTTGCAGGGGTGTCCAACCTTCTGGTATCTCCAAGCCACACTGGAAGAAGAAGAGTTGTCTTGGTCCACACATTAAATACGTGTAATCACAAAAAATCTCATAATATTTTAAGTAAATTTATGATTTTGTGTTGGGCCTCATTCACAGCCATCTTGGGCTGCATGCAGCCTGCAGGTTGGACACCCTCATTAGAGTGTATATATTGCTGATATTTTGGAGTTTCTTAATTGTGACAGTCAATCATTCTTTGCTAAAGACATACAAAGCAGTATCTCCCCATGTTGTCTCTGCTCAGAAATGTAAGAACTGTTCATACTCTAAGATTTACTAAATTAAAAAAACATTTTTTTCATATTATATTTTGCCTTTCTAGCTAGTTCTACACTTAGCATAAGAAGCTACATTGAATTTTAGGATGCTTTATTTTAAAAGGTGGCTCTCAAAGAGATGTAAAGAGCTAATAATATATTTATAAGCCTGCTAAAGGTGTATTACAGGAATGTACATCTCACAAATAATTTACAATGTATTTGTAGCAAAGAAGTTAAAACAAATCAATGGCTCTTGACAATATATTTATTGAAATTTTGTAGTTATGCATTTTATTAAAAATGACTTAAATATGTTCAAGTGCACTACTTATAATAAATAAAGTATACAAGAATAGCAATCAATGTACAGTAATTGTTGACTAGATAAAATTATGGTAAACAACTTAAGGTCAAAATTTTGTGTATGAATATATAAAAATCAAACTGTACTTAATAAGCCCTTAACAAATCTAAAGCCCCTAAAGAGGAAGGGAATTTTGAACCAGTGATTGAGCTATTTAAATTAGTGGGCTCAGAAAACATTTCCCCTCATTGACAATTGAGATCATTTGCCATGTCCTTACCTACCCTTCTGCAAACCTGATGTTTTTGCTCCTTAGATCTAAAACTGCATAAAAGACTTGCCTACAAATCCAAGTGGAGCTTAACAATATGATATTTTCTGTAGGCCCATGTGATCTATTTTCATCTTTTTTTTTACTTTCTTCAGCAGAGCCCCAAATTCTGCCATTGTGTTTGAGATGTCCTAAATTCTCAATATCTTGCTGCATCCTGGAAGTGATTTGATGGTAGCCATGATGTCAGTATTTTTGTACAGTGAGGATCCAGAAGGGATTAGGACATAAAAGTCTTTATCATTTTGCAACATATAAATTCCCAAGATCAGTGTAGAACTTCTGTATCAGCCTCAAACCTAAGCTTCAATGTAGTCCACATTAGTTTCTTCGCAACTCATGCTTTATCTTTGAGTAGTTTATATTGGTCTTTATGAGCCCTAAAGATGTTTTCATATTAAAATTATCCAAGCATACTTTTATTATCTCACTATTTTGAGTTGAGGAATTCCAAAGGCCAAGCCTAATTTTATTACAATTTTTCCATTGTAGCATCCATCGCAGCACTTTGAGTGGTAAAGGTGCTTAATAAGGATATCTATTGACAAGCTTCGTTCTGCTGTCCCCACAACATAAACTGCATTATTTGTGATGCTGGATGAAAGGATTTGTATAAAGTGTATAAAGGAGTGGATGAACCTCATTAATTTAGATACATGCTTATGGATCTAATCTGAAGTCAGTCACTTACTATGAAAGAGGCTGCTATGTTCTCTGTTGTTGAGTAGGAGCTAACATAGAAGAGTTGCCATCAGATATTACACCAGAAAGTGAGGTGGGGGATGTAAAAAGTAGAATAATCCAAAGCATGCATAACACCAAGTCCATGGAAAAGTTCTTATCTCAGTCCTTTGAAACAAAACCAAAAATGCAAAATTAATCGTGTTGATGGTTAGGATTGACAAAGGCTTTGAAGTTTTTGTATGCTATAACCTACATAATGTTAGAAAAAGAAAGATAAAATGAGGCTTTTCCTGTTCATGGTTATTTATTACTGATCAGCACAAAGTACACTCTTTGATCTCTCACAAAGATTTATTTCTTGAAATGAGAAACGTTTCTATGGTTCTCTATAATTTGATTGAATTATTCTGCCTGTTTCTGACCCTTCTCTTGCAAAGCTGGCTACCAGCTTGCAGTCTTGTTTTTGGACTGGAAGTATTCACTCGGAATGTTGAATTGAAGATTTAGAATGCAATTAGCAAACTTAAATGAATGTTAAATTATCTCACCTGAATTAATACATGTCATATTTATTAGGTTGATGTTCAGAAGTTATGGAGGAAAAAAGATCATAATTGGTTGATCAGTAAATTCACTATAAGGGGGTATTTCAAGGTTTGGGGTAATTTGTACCTGCATTCTAGATCTTCCCCAAGTATGCAGATTGCCTCTTTGTTTCAACTATCTCACATTTTGAAAGAGGAGTGAATTCCAACCTAGATGCTGGCAGAGGTGCAGCTGTTAGTCCATGTTAGCCAACCTAGCAGAGAAGTCAGGAGAACACAGAACTAGAAATCTGCATGCCCTCTTTCCTATAGCCTCACCACCTGTGTATGTACACAGAACATCAAAGTTGTACAGCTGTGCTGATAATACCCTATAAAAAGAGATCAGTTATGGTCAGATATAATTCATTTTTCTGCTATCAATGGCTACAGGACATTGCTGAGGAAGACAGAAGGACTTTCAGATGGGGACAGAGTATGGAGGATAGAGAGTGTGTTTTTACATTAACACTATAAACCCATAATGTCACCATGATAAACTGGGCTTGCTAGGTACCCTCTAAAATCCACCTGCATGAATTCAATTATCAGTTTGAAGGTGATAAGCAGTACTACATGTGCTACTGTGACACTTCGGGTCTGCAATGTGAAGTAACATTTTTTAAGTGCCATGGGAGTGTTGAAAAGATAACATAACTGATTTTCCAAAATCAACTCTCTTCAAAGAGACAGGATCCACTTTGGTTCAAAAAATACACAGAAAATGGAGGTAATTTCCACACTCAACTCATATATATTCTTAATATTCAGAACAATCTAAACTTTGAAACTAAAAAAAAAAAAAAACAAATGAAAAAAGCAGATATTTACAAATACCCAACTACAGGCAGACATTTCACTAAAACTGTCAACCACTGTGGGGAAGACTGCAAGCTCTTTTGCATCCCAGTCTCATATAAGGTAAACTATTCACAAAATTAACCTGGAGGTGTATCTTCTAGTTTCCAGCAGGAATTTTCTCATAGAAAAATCATGTCATCTGTCTTTGAACCTCCTAGGAAAGTTTCATTAAACAGTTTTATGTGGTTTTTCTTATTGTTGTTGTTTCTTTGTTTGTTTTCCCTAAACCCTTGATCAGGAAAATTGAAAAATGCTCCAGGGATTAGTCAAGATCCAGTCAGAAGAATATATTATTTAAAAATTAAGGCCATAAGCGTGTAGGCACTCACAGCTTTCATAGTCCGACTATTATTCCATTTAAGCTATATATTTTTAAAAAGTCAAGAACATTTAAGAAATATTGAGGTAACATTGTTTAATAATATTATATAAGTTTTTGTTGTACAACATCAGAATTCATTATCTGCATACATTACAGCATGCTCGCCACCAAAAGTCTAGTTTCCATCCCTCACCATATATATGACCTCTTTTACCTTCTTCATTTTCCCTCTTCCCAGCTTCCCTTCTGGTAACCACCAATCTGTTGTCTCTATTTAAGTGTTTGGTTTTTGTTTTCTTTTATTTATTCATTTGTTTCCTTCTCTTTTATATTCCATATATGAGTGAAATACAGTTTTTGTATTTTTTTTTACAAAATGTTTTAAAAAACAACTTAAACCTGAAAGAAAATAGAAATTATAATAGTTATATAAGGGAAGAAAAATCCATTAAGATAGTGCATGAATCAGCCATGACTGGTGTAGCTCAGTGGATTGAGTGTCGGCCTGCAAAGCAAAGCATTGCCAGTTCAATTCCCAGTCAGGACACATACCTGGGTTGTGAATCAGGTCCCAGTTGGGTGCATTTGAGAGGCAACAACACATTGATGTTTATCTCCCTCTCTTTCACCCTACTTTCCCCTCTCTCTAAAAATAAATAAATAAAATCTTTTAAAATAGGTAGTACATGAATTAGAACTTCCTGTTACAAAACATAAGAAGATATTTAATGGTATATTTCCAGGTCTATGTATATTTTTAAAGATTTTATTTATTTATTTTTAGAGAGGGGGAAGGGAAGGAGAAAGAGAGGGAGATAAATATCAATATGTGGTTGCCTCTCTAGCACTCCAGTGGGGGACCTGGTCCACAACCCAGGCATGTGCCTTGACTGGGAAGCAAACCAACAAATCTTTGGTTCACAGGCCCGAGCTCAATCCACTGAGCTACACCAGCCCACGTCTATATTTTTGTGATACATATTCACTAAAGTGTAGTCCCCATTTGCTGAATATCGGATAAAACCTAATGATGAGCTACATTAAATCCTATCAATACAAAGGAAGTCTTAAGAAATGTAATCAGAGTCTTAGGCAAGAAAATAATACATACTGTAAATACCTACAGTGTGCTGTGCTGTAGTTAATGAGTAATATTGTATTACCACTACTGTTTGTCTTTATACTTCAGCAAAGCAGTACTTATTTTTTTCTTCTATTTGGTGCAAAATTCTTTTCATAGTTATATTGCCTAGTATGAAAAATTATATTTGATGATTTTAATATGTCAATCTTCTTGAGTTTTGTACTTAATATATTAATTATTCCAATCATTAATATGGGATGTATTTCCATTTTCACTTAAGTGTCTTTTCTTATTTCATTAATATTTTATAATTTTTTTGACTTTTTGAAAGTGTTTTCTAATTTTCATTGTATAAGTTTTTTCACCTCCTTGGTTACCTTTATTCTTAAGTATATTTTGATGTTATTATACATTGAATCATTTTAAAATTATTTTTGGACTGTTTGTTCCTAGTGTATAGAAACAAACTTAATTTTTGTATATTGATTTTCTGCCCTGATTTTACTGAACTTGTTTACTACTTCTAATAACTTTTTTGTGTAGTCTTTAGGATTTTCTACATATAAGATCATGTCATCTATGAACAAAAATAATTTTACTTCTTTCTTTCTTATGTGAATTTTTTCTTCATTTAATTTTTAATCTTCACCTGAGGATATTTTTGTTGATCTGATAATGAGAAGGTGAGAGAGAGAGAGAGAGAGAGAGATGTGAGAGAGAATTATCAATTGGTTGCCTTCCATATTGGCCCCAACCGGGCATCCAACCTGCAACCTAGGTAGGTGCACTGACCAGGTATCAAAGCAGCAACCTTTTGGTGTATGGGACAGTGATCCAATTAACTGAGCCACTTGGCCAGGTATGGAGAGCAGGACCAGTAAAATGGCATTAGTCCAATCAAGATAGCATAAAGTATATAAAACAAAGTGGAGACATTTATGTCAACTAAAATGTCTGTCAGTGAGCTATGATACTTTGGTTGAAGAAGGAAACTACTTAAGTCAGAGTGGACATGTCTGGCAAGGAGACACACTTAAGATATCTGCCCATGTGATTAGAACAGCCATTTCTGTAGGGCGGGACCACACACAGACAGACTCCTGGGGAAATTCCACACTTGCTAACAGAGGTGTCAACCAGAATGGCTATATAGCATAGGATCCTAAGAAAATTGCACACTTGGCATCTGAGGTGCAAAGACGTTTATTGAAAAGACACAGAAAGATGGAATACACCACTTTTAAGGTATAACTGAGGCAGGTTCTAGACCACTGCTGAGACTGCAGAGCTCCACACGAGTGCTACTCCATGCCAAGGTGATCTCCTTCAGCATTGGCCACCAGAGGCTCTGTCTTGCTGCCTACCTGGCTCTGGAAATCCTTCCTTGCAAGATGCTGATAACTCTCTTGTGCATTCTGCTGTCTCCCGGACCTGCAGACTGAGACTATGGGACTCAGGTTTGTTACTCTCTATTGATTGCTGTGTGTGTGATATATTTCTCTTAAATTGTTAGAGTGTGAGTAGGATATTAATGTATGTTGATGTTCTACTTTGAGTGAACCTGTATTCAATAAAAGCTGAGTGAATAACATAGTTACTTTGTGTAACTCTTATCTACTCCATGGAGCCAGGCAGCTCAGCAAGCAGCAAGATTAGCAATTGCCCAGGAGTCTTTTAGGAAAGACTATATCATGAACATGTGCTTGTGACACTAGGGCAGGACTTTCTTTTTTCTTGCCTAATTGCTCCATCTAGAATTTCCAAGACTATGTTAAATAGAAGAGATGAAAGTAGCTATCCTTGATTTGTTCCTGACCTAAGATAAAAAGTTTTCAGGTACTTTTTATTTTTACCATTGAGGATGTTACCTATGGGCTTTTCATATATGGTCCTTATTATATTGAGGTATATATTACTTTTCTTGACCACAATTTTTAGTTTTTTAACTTTTTTATTGTTGTTCAATTAGAGATGGCCCAATTTTGTCCCTATTATTCTCCCCTGTTCTATGCACCTCCCACCTTCCACTTTCAGTCCTCCCCCCCAATGTTATCTTTGTTACCCCCCAATGTTATCTTATCTTTGCCAATGTTATCTCTGTTCTTTGACTTGACCCTTCCCCTTCTGACCCTTGTTATCCCCTTCCTCTCACTCCTCTAGTTACTGTCAGTTTGTTCTTTATTTCCAAGTCTCTGGATCTATTTTGTTTGCTTATTGTTTTTTCATTAGGTTCCATTTATAGGTGAGACCATATGGTACTTTTCTTTAACCACCTGCCTTATTTCACTTACCATGATAGTCTCCAGTCCCATCCATACTGTTGTGAAGGGTAGGAGCTCCTTATTTCTTTCTGCTCCATAGTATTCCATTGTGCAAATGTACCACTGATCCATTTGTTTACTGACTGACACTTATGCTGTTTCCAGCACTTGGCTATTATAAATAATGCTGTTGCGAACATTGGGGTACACAAGTTGTCTTGAATTGGTGTTTCAGGATTCTTAGAGTATAATCCCAGAAGTGGAATTGCAAGGTCAAAGGAAGTTCCATTTTTAGTTTTCTGAGAAAATTCCATACATTTTTCCACAGTGGCTGTACCAGTCTGCCTTCTCACCAAAAGTGTACTAGGGTTCCCTTTTCTCCATAACCTTTCCATTGCTTGTTGTTTGTTGATTTGTTAATGATGGCCACTCTGACTGCTGTGAAGTGGTAACTCATTGTGGTTTTAATTTGCATCTCTCTAATGGCTAGTGATATTGAACATCTTTTCATATGTCTCTGGGCCCTTTGTACATCCTCCTGGGAGAAGTGTCTGTTCAGATCCTTTGCTCATTTCTTTTTTATTCTTTTTTAAAAAAACTTTAAAATATATTTTACTTATTTATCTTTAGAGAGAGGGGAAGGGAGGGAGAGAAACATCAATGTGTGGTTGTCTTTCATGTGGGACCTACTGGGAAGCTGGCCCACAATCCAGGCATGTGCCCTGACCAGGAATCTAACTGGTGACCATCTGGATTGGAGCCCATGCTCAATCCACTGAGCCACACGTCAGGACTCTTTTTTATTCTTTTCATTCTTTTTTCTTATTGTTGTTCAAGTACAGTTGTCTTCATGTTCTCCCCACCACTCTCCCCACCCCAGCCATCCCTACCTCCCACCTTCAATTCTACCCCCTTTTGGCTTTGTCCATGTGTATTTTATACATGTTCCTTGATGACCCTTCCCCAATCTTCCCCACTATTGATTCCCACCTACCATCTGGTTACTCTCAGTTTGTTCTTAATTTCCATATGTCTGGTTATACTTTGCTTTCTTGTTTGTTTTATTGATTAGGTTCCACTTAGAGGTGAGATCATGTGGTATTTGTCTTTCACTGCCTGGCTTATTTCACCTAGCATAATGCTCTCTAGATCCATCCATACATTGCAAAAGTTAGGAGATCCTTCTTTCTTTCTGCTGCATAGTATTCCATTGTGTAAATGTACCATTGTTTTTTGGTCCACTCACTTACCAATGGACACTTAGGTTGCTTCTAGCATTTGGCTATTGTAAAGTGTACTGCTATGAACATTGGGGTGCATAGGTTGTTTTGAATTGGTGTTTCAGGATTCTTAGGGTACAATCTCAGCAATGAAATTGCAAGGTCAAAAGAGAGCTCCATTTTTACTTTTCTGAGGAAAGTCCATAGTGTTTGCCACAGCAGTTGCATCAGTCTGCATTCCCACCAACAGAGTACTAGGGTTCCCTTTTCTCCATAACCTTACCAGCACTTGCTGTTTGTTGATGTGGTTATGATGGCCGTTCTGATCAGTGTGAACTGGTATCTCATTGTGGTTTTAATTTGCATCTCTGTGATGGCTAGTGATGCTGAGCATCATTTCATTTGTCTCTGGGCCCTGAGATGTCCTCCTGGGAGAAGTCTCTGTTCAGGTCCTTTGCCCATTTCTTAATTGGATTGTTTGTCTTCCTGGTGTAGAGTTGTGTGCATTCTTTATATGTTTTTGAAATCAAACCCATGCCTGAGATATCATTAACAAATATATTTTTCCCACACAATTGGCTCATTTTTCATTTGCTAATGTTTTCTTTTTTTTTAGGATTTTATTTATTTATTTTCAGAGAGGGAAGGGAGGGAGAGAGAGAGAGAGGGAAACATCAGTGTGCGGTTGCTGGGGGTCATGGCCTGCAACCAAGGAATGTACCCTGGCTGGGAATCGAACCTGCGACACTTTGGTTCGCAGCCCGCGCTCAATCCACTGAGCTACGCCAGCCAGGGCGCTAATGTTTTCTTTAGCCATGCAGAAGCTTTTAATTTTATGTATTATTTTTCTTTTTTTAAATTTTAATATATTTTATTGATTATGCTATTACAGTTGTCCCATTTTCTGTCCCTTTTATTCCCCTTCACACTGTACCCCCTTCCACTATCATTCCCCCACCTTAGTTAATGTCCATGGGTTGTAAATATATGTTCTATGGCTTCTCCATTTCCCATACTATTCTTAACCTCCCCTGTCTATTTTGTACATACAATTTTTGCTCATTATTCCCTGTACTTTCCCCCCATTCTTATCCTTCCTTTACCCCATTGATAACCCTCCAAGTGATCTCTATTTCTATGAATCCGTCCTTGTACTAGCTGTTTGCTTAGTTCATTTCTGTTTTTGTTTTCGTTTTCTTAGGTTTGGTTGTTGATAGTTATGAGTTTGTTGTCATTTTACAGTTTGTATTTTTGATATTCTTTTTCTTACATAAGCTCCTTTAACATTTCACATAATAAGGGCTTGGCAATGATGAACTCCTTTAACTTGACCTTATCTGGAAAGCCCTTCATCTGTCCTTCCATACTAAATGGTAGCTTGGCTGGATTGAGTAATTTTGGAATAGGTCCTTTCCTTTCATAACTTTGAATACTTCTTTCCAGCCCCTTCTTGCCTGTAAGGTATCTTTGGATAAATCAGCTGATAGTCTAATGGGCACTGTTTTGTAGGTAACTGTCTCCCTTCCTTTTGCTGCTTTTAAGACTCTCTCCTTCTCTTCAATCTTGAGTAATGTAATTATGATGTGCCTTGGTGTGTGCTTCTTTGGGACTCTCTGAGCTTCCTGGACTGCCTGGAAGTCTATTTCTTGTGCCTGATTAAGGAAGTTCTCCTTCATTTTGTTTTCAAATAAGTTTTCAATTTCTTGCTCTTCCTCTTCTCCTTCTGACACCTCTATAATTCAGATGTTGGAACATTTGAAGTTGTCTTGCACATTCCTAAGCCTCTCATTTTTTTTGGAATTGTTATTTCTTTAAAAAAATAATATTATTAATGTGCAATTCACATTCTGTGAAAGTTTATTTACCCTTTTAAAATATACAATGGAGTAATTTTTTTATTTATAGAATTATGTGTCAATCAGCACTATCTAATTGTAGGGCATTTTCACCACCCCAGATGGAATCTGTACCTATTAGCAGTCAATATCCATTTCCTTCCTGACTCCCCTAACCCTTGGCAATGACTAATCTACTTTCTGTCTTTGTGAATAATATGTCTATTCTGGACATTTAATACAGTTGGAATTATACATGTGATTTTTTTGTGACTGAGCTCTGTCACTTATCATAGTGTTTCCAGATCCATTCATGTTATAGCACATATTGGCATTTCATTTCTTTTTATTGCAGAATAACATTCCATTTTATGGATGCATTACAATTTGTTTATTCATTCACCAATTTACAGGCATTTGTGTGTTTTCCAGTTTGGGGAAATTATGAATAGTTATTTTATAAATGTGTTATAAACATTTTTGTATGCACATTTGTTTTTATTTTTATTGGATAGATACTTAGGAGTAGATTTGCGAGTTTGCAACAGTATATCTTTACTTTTAAAGCAGTTACCAAATTGCTTTTTCAAAGTGGCTATATCATTTTGCATTCCCACCAGCAATTTCTAAGATTTCTGACTGTTTTGTGTCCTAATCAGCATTTAGAATTGTCAGAAGTTTGTATTTTCTTTCTTTCTTTCTTTCTTTCTTTTCTTTCTTTCTTTCTTTCTTTCTTTCTTTCTTTCTTTCTTTCTTTCTTTCTTTCTTTCTTTCTTTCTTTCTTTCTGTCTTTCTTTCTGTCTTTCTCTTTCTTTCTTTCTCTTTCTTTCTTTTTTTTCTTTCTTCCCCCTTCCTTCCTTCCTTCCTTCCTTCCTTCCTTCCTTCCTTCCTTCCTTCCTTCCTTCCTTCCTTTTTTCTTCCTTTTCTTCCTTTCTTTTTTCCTGCCATTTTTGTTTTATTTTTAATTAAATGTTTATTTTGAGGTAAGTGTAGGTTCACATGTACTTGTGAAAAATAATACAGAGAGATCCCATGTAGCATTTACCCAGATTCCCCCAATTAATTCTTATTTCTTCATTCTGTTCTGGTCAAATGTTTATTTCTTCCCTCTCCTCCAAATTGTTCATTTGAGTTCTGGTTCCCTTCCCATCACTATTTGTTCCCTGTACATTTTCCTTTATTTCACTTTGCATAACTTTCACTTGTCCCTCTATTTTGCAACCATACTCAACCATTTCTGTGAGCATTCTGATTACCATTGTTTTGAACTCCGCATCTCCTATGTTGGCTATCTCTTCATCACTTAGGTATATATTTTTTTTCTGGAGCTTTGATCTGTTCTTTCATTTGAGCAATATTTTTTTAGTCTTGGCATACCTGTTATGTAGTAAGGGATGGAGTCTTAAGTATTCACCAGGGGGGAGCAACCCATGTAGCTCTGTTCTGGTGCTTTATGTGGGGGAGGGGTCTGAGAAGGAACAATGGTTCGTGTTCAGCTCTTGGCCAGCTTTTAGTCACGTCCTCTTCTACCCGCATGCAAACTGGGTCCTTCTGGTGCTGATTCCAGGGTGGATGGTTTTGTGTACTTTCTAGGACCATGTCATTCTCTCCAACAAACTCCCTTATGAGACTAGGTGTTTCTGCTGCCACCTCAACCCCCACAGAATTTTTTCACTCAGACATTTTCAGTTTTTATTTCCCTGCATGGAATCCTTGGTTGTGTAGCCTTTCTGGCTCCTCAGTTGTTCCTCCTGGTTTATCCACATGCAAACATGGGACTACCCAGTCTGCCAGCTGCTGCCTTGCCACAAGACTGCCTATCTCCACCCCTCTTACTGGTCTGGATGAATGTTTCTTCTGTAACTCCTTGGTTTCCAGATTTCCATACACTTCAATTTTCCTGGCAGTTCTGGTTATATTTTTATTTTTTTAAATTACTTTATTATTGTTCAACTACAGCTGTCTTCATTTCCTCCCCACCACTTCCCCCCACCACAGCCAACCCCATAAAATTTTTGTTGTCCTTCTTTCGGTTGTGCTAGAAGACAAAATGCATCTACCTAAGCCTCCATCTTGGCAAGAAGTCTGATGTAGTATTTTTCTTATACCTCTCCTTTGTTAAATATTTTTATCATAAAGGGATATTGGATTTTGTCAAATGTTTTTCATATCTATTGAGACACTCACATATTTTTTTATTTTTTGTTGTGTTTTTTGTAGTTTATCACAGTGATGCATTTATTGACTTTGTATACTGAACCATCCTTGCACTATGGATAAATCTCACTTAGTTATTGTGTATGATCCTTTTGATGTCTTGTTGACTTGTGTGCTAATATTTTGTTGGGGGGATTTGAATCTATGTCATCAGGAATTATGGTCTGTGGACATTTTCATTTTGTACTCTTCTGACTTTGGTATCAGAATAAGGATGGCTTCATAAAATGAGTTTGGAATCATACCCTTATTTCAGGGTGTTTTTTTTTTTTAATAGTTTGTGGATTGGAGTTCTTTTTTAAGTGTTTGGTCCAGATTTGGACCAGCTTTCTGCATGTAGTTTTTCAATCTAGGTGTCCATTTCTTTTACCAGATTTCAGAAGATTTGTCCACTATTTCTTTCAATCAACGTTCTTCCCCTTTCTCTTTCTCTTCTCCTTCTTAGAATTCCAACAGTGCATATGCTGTTTCATGTGATGGTGTCTCCTTAAGTCCCTTAGTCTTTCTTCACTCTGTTTTTACTCGTTTTTCTTTTCATTCCTCTGACTGGATAATTTGAAATTATTTTTTTATTTCATTCATTATTTTCTTCTGCTTTATTAAGTCTGATATTAAACTTGCTAGTGAGTTTTTCAAATATGTTATTATATTTTTCAGCTCCAAAATTTCTATTTGGTTATTGTTTTATATTTTCAATCTATTTATTGGTCTTCTCATTTTGTTCATGCATTATTTTTCTTGATTTTATTGAGCATCTTTATGTCACTTAGTTTGCATTCTGGGTGAGGTAATTCATAAACATCTATGTCTTTCCTGTCAGTTTCTGTAGGTTTATTTTGTTCCTTTGTTTGAGTCATGCTTCCCTTTCTTTGTGTTTGCCATAACCTTTTGTTGACATTTGCACATTTGAAACATTATCCCTCTCTCCCAAATTGTATAGACTGGTTTGTACAGGGAAAAAGTATTGCCAACTAGCCCAGCTATATTTTCATGGGGTTTCTGAAAATATTTTTGGTGGGATGAAGCTTCTCTAGTTTTGTGCATAAAGTTACTTAATACGTAGTCCTGCCAATTTCTTTCCTGAAGTTTGCAATCACTTGCTTCCTTTTTCTGTCTGAGGTAATTCTTATTATCTGAAGCTGCCACAAGCCACCCAACTTTCTTATGTTCTGAGCATCTCCCAGGTCTCTGGAACGTGCTGGATCCCATCTGTACTCCATTCACTCAGACTATCCCCTGAGAAGCCAGAACATTGGATGCATGTTCCACTCTTTTCTTTCCCCCAAGGGAGAGGCTTTTGAGCTGTATTGGTCTCTGTTTAATGTACTGAGTGTCCTATGGAGCAATAGCAAAGTATCACCACCAGTCCTGGTTCTTTTTTTATTATTAGTTTATTGTTGTTCAATTATGGTTGTCTGCATTTTCTCACAACCCTTCCCCCACAGCCAAATCCATCTCCGTCCCTTGCTGCCACCCTCTCCTTTGGTTTTGCCCATGTGTCTCTTATAGTAGTTCCTAAAAACCCTTCTCCCCACTGTCCCCTCCCACCTTCCCTTTGGCTATTATTAGATTAGTCTTAATTTCAATGTCTCTGGTTATGTTTTGTTTGTTTTTTTTCTTTTGTTGATTATGCTCCAATTAAAGATGAGATCATATGGTATTTGTGTTTCACCACCTGGCTTATTTCACTTAGCACAATACTCTCCAGTCCCATCTATGCTGTTGCAAAGGGTATAAGTTCCTTCTTTCTCTCTGCTGCATAGTATTCCATTGTGTAAATGTAACATAGTTTTTTGATCCACTCATTTGCTGATGGGCATTTAGGTTGCTTCCAGCACTTAGCTCTTGTAAATTACGCTTCTATGAACATTGGGGTGTATAGGTTGTTTGGGGTTGGTGTTTCAGGGCTCTTAGGGTATAATCCCAGCAGTAGAATTGCTGGGTCAAAAGGCAGTTCCATTTTAAGTTTTCTGAGGAAATTCCATACTATTTTCTACAGTGGCTGTACCAGTCTGCAGTCCCACCAACAGTGCAGTAGGATTCCCTTTTCTCTACAGTCTCTCCAACACTTGTTTGTTGATTTGTTTATGATGGCTATTCTGACCAATGTGAGGTGGTATCTCATTGTGGTTTTAGATTGCATTTATCTGATAGCTAGTGATGCTGAGCATCTTTTTATGTGTCTCTGGATCTTCTGTATGTCTTCCTTGGAGAACTGTCTGTTCAAGTCTTTTGCCCATTTTTAAGTGGATTGCTGTTTGTCTTTCTGAAGTGAAGTCATGTGAGTTCTTTATGTATTTTGTAGATCAAACCCTTGGCTGAGGTATCATTGGCAAGTATGTTTTTCCATATGGTGGGTTCTCTTTTCATTTTAATGTTGTTTTCTTTAGCCATGCAGAAGCTTTTTAATTTGATGAGGTCCCATTTGTTTATTCTTTCCTTTATGTCCCTTGCTTTAGGGGACACATCTGTGAAGACGTTGCTGGGTGGAATGTCAGATATTTTCCTGCCAGTGTTTTTCTCTAGGCAAGTCCTGGTTCTTGATGGCTCTCAGGCATCCAAACTATGTTGATTTCATCACCACTCTGAATGAGGAAAAACAAAAACCAGTCTTTTGGATGGCCCTTTGAAAAGATGGATTGTTGGATTCATGCTTTTTCATCTTTCTTCTTTTCCTTCAGTCCCCTGTACATAATTCTGTAGCTGGGATATTCTTTCTTGCTGCTCAGCTATGCCAGCTTGTGGGAGCAGCTGATATTAGTTAAGGGAAATTGTTCTTACCTGTTTTAGTGAAGCTGTTTTCAGCATTGTGCTCATCCAATGTACTGCTACTTCTTGAGTCTAGAATTATCATGAGGGCATTTTTGCTTCTATATTGTTATGAAATAAGAGTATCTATGGAAGAACATATGGGGCTTTCTATTTTGACATCTTGCTGATGTCACTCTACATCTTTAACATTTTTAGTAACTTCAATACCCAATTTAAATGTGTGCAAAAACCCCAACTTTAAAAAAATTATGAACTTATATATCTTTTTTTTCAGAGCGCATTCACTCAAAAGTGGGCCTGAATGTTTAGCTATTAAACAAATAAACTGATATTTTTAAATAGCTAAATTGAATAACTGAAGGGGAAGAAACACCAACACAATCGATTAAGATGCAAGTGGCTACTTCTCTGTTTTTCCTTTATTTATATTAAACTATTGGGTTTGCCACAGTTCATTTTACCCTGTAGAATGGCTCTAGTAGTTCTTAGTTGTCTTTACCTTCATTTTAAAGAATATTGTTAGATCGTATTCTGACACCTGTCATATCAGTGTGCATCTAAAGAAACCATAAAAATAGCCCTGGCTGGCGTAGCTTGGTGGATTGAGCGCAGGCTGCGAACCAAAGTGTCACAGGTTTGATTCTCAGTCAGGGCATATGCCTGGGTTGCAGGCCATGACCTCCGGCAACCACACATTGATGTTTCTCTCTCTCTCCCTCTTTATCTCTCCCTTCCCTCTCTAAAAAAAAAAAATAACTAAATAATATAAAAAAAGAAACCATGAAAATTGGTCAATTTTTGTGTAGTTATTTTAATATTGAAGATGGAAGAAAATAAGCAAAATTTCAGTATACTATGCTTTATTAATTCAAGAAAAAGTAAATATGCACCTGAAACACACTAAAAAAAAGAGTTGTGCAATGTATGGAGAAGGTGCAGTGACTGATCAAATGAATATGTCAAAAATGGTGTGTGAAGTTTTGTGCTGGAGATTTTTCACTGGATGATGCACCAAGTTTGGGTAGACCAGTTGAAATTGATAGCAATCAGATCAAGACATTAAATGAAAACAATAAATTTTCTACTATTCAGGAGATAGCCAATATACTCAAAATATACAAATAAAGCATTGAAAATAATTTGGACCAGCTTGGTTAATTAATCTCTTTGATGTTTGAGTTCAACATAAGTTAAAGCAAAAAAAAAAAAAAAAAAAAAAACCTTCTTGACCATATTTCTTCATGTAATTCTCTGCTGAAATGTAATTAAAACATCCAGTTTTTAAAACAAATTGTGGTTGAAAATGAAAAGTAGATACTTCACAATAATATGGGACAGAAGAGATTATGGAGCAAGTGAAATGAAGCACCGACAACAATACCAAAGGCCAGTCTTCATCCAAAGAAGGTAATGTTTTGTATGTATATGGTGGGATTGGAAAGGATTTCTTGATTTTGAGATTCTTCTGGAAAACTGAATGATTAATTCTAACAAGTACTGCTCCCAATCAGACCAAAAGTTTCACTGACAAAAATCATCTGGAATTAGTAAAAAAATATATAATCTTCAATCAAGATAATTCAGAACTGCATGCTTCTTTGAAGACCAGAAAAAAAAAATGTTAACTTGCGTGGAAATTTCTGATTCATCTTCTGTAATAAAAAGTCACTGCACCTTTGGATTTCCATTTATTTATTTCTTTACAAAGTTATCTTAATGGATTGCATTGGATAGTGTAGATATTTTAATGATGCTAATTCTGCTTACCTATGAACATTGTATGTGCTTCCACTTATTCATATCTTCTTTAATTTCTTTCTTGAGTGTCTTATAATTTTATAAGTACAGGCCTTTTACATCCTATGATAGGTTTATTCCTAGGTATTTTAGTCCTTTGAAACAATTGTGAATGACATTTTTTTAAATTTCTCTTTCTGTTAGTTTGTTATTGGAATTATAAACATGCAACTCATTTCAGGATATTAATTTTGTATCCTACCACGTTGAATTCATTATCACTTGTAGTAGTTTCTTGGTGGTATCTTTGTGGTTCTCTTTGCACAGCATCATGTCGTCTGCAAACAAAGACAGTTTTACTTATTCCTTTCCAATATGGATGCCTTTTATGTCTTCTTGTCTGATTGTTCTGGTTGGGATTTCTCATACTATGTTGAATAAGAAAGGAAAAAAACAGACATTCCTGTCTTGCTCCCAGTCATAAGGGTACTTTTTGCCCATTGAGTATGATGGCAGCAATGGGTTTGTTATATATGTCCTTTATTATGTTCAGATATGTTCCCCGTATTGTTACTTTGCTGAGAGTTGTTATCATAAATGGATGCTGAATTTTATCAAGTGCTTTATTCTGTCTCTATTGACACTATCATGTTGGTTTTATTCTTCTTTTATTTTATTTTAATTGTTTTTCAAGTACAGTTTTCTGCCCTTTACCTCCATCCCAGCCCACCTCCAAGCCTTCCCTACCTCCCTCCCATCTCCACCTGCCTTGTTATTGTCCGTGTGTCTTTTATACTAGTTCCTTCAAACCCATACCACCTTCACCTGAAATTCCCTCCCTTCTCTGCTCTGGTCACTGTCAACCTGTTCTCAATTTCAGTGTCCTTGGTTAAATTTTGCTTGTTTGTTTGTTTTGTTGAATAGAATCCTGTTAAAGGTGAGATCATATGACATTTCTCTTTCACCATCTGGCTTATTTTGCTTAGCATAATGTTTCCAGTTCCATCCATGCTGTCTTAAAGGGTAAGAACTCCTTCCTTCTTTCTGCTGCATAGAATTTCATTGAATAATGTACAAGTTTTCTGATCCACTCATTTACTGATGGGCAACTAGGTTGCTTAGAGCACGTGGCTATTGTAAATTATACTGCTATGAACACTGGAGTGTATAGGCTCCTTTGGATTGTTGTTTCAGGGTTCGTAGGATACAATCTCAGCAGTGGAATTGCTGGGTCAAAAGGCAGATCCATTTTTAGTTTTTGGAGAAAATTCCATACTGTGTTCAAAGTAGTTGTACCAGTATGCAATCCCACGAACAGTACATGAAGGATCCTATTTTGCCACAACCTCTCCAACACTTGTTTGTTGCTTTGTTTAGTATGGCCATTTTGATGGGTGTGAAGTGGTATTTCATTGCAGTTTTAATTTGCATCTCTTTCGTAGCTAGCAATACTAAGCATCATTTCATGTGTCTCTGAATCCTCTGTATGTATTCCTTGGAGAATTGTCTGTTTAAGTCCTTTGCTTGTTTTTTTGATTGGGTTGCTTGTCTTCTTAGAGTGGAGTCGTGAGAGTTCTTTATATATTTTGGAGATTAAACCCTTGTCTGAGATATCATTGCAAATATGTTTTCCCATACAGTTGGTTCTCTATTTATTTTAATACTATTTTATTTAGCCATGTAGAAGCTTTTTTATTTTGATGAGATGTCATTTTTTATTCTTTCCTTAATGTCCTTTGTTCTAGATGACATATCATTGAAAATATTGCTGCATGAAATATCTGAGATTTTCCTGTCTATGTTCTCTTCTAGGATTTTAATGGTGTCATAACTTATATTTCAACCATTTATCCACCTTGAATTTATTTTTGTGTATGGTGTAAGTAGACGCTCCAGTTTTGTGTTTGTGTGTGTGTGTGTGTGTCTGTTTGGTATGTAGTTCTCCAATTCTCCCAACAGCATTTGTTGAAGAGGCTATTTTTGCTCCATTTTATGATGCTGCCTCCTTTGTCAAATATTAATTGACCATAGAGACTTGAGTTTATTTCTGGGCTCTCTGTTCTGTTCCATTGGTCCATGTGCCTGTTTTTATGCCAGTGCCAGGATGTTTTGATTACAGTGGCCTTGTAATACAGTTCGTTATTAGGTATTGTGATTCCACCTACTTTCCTCTTCTTTCTCAAAATTGCAGCAGCTATTCGGGGTTACTTTTGGTTCCTTATAAATTTTGGAAGTGTTTGTTCTATGTCTATGAATATGCCATTGTTACTTTAATAGGCATTGCATTGAATCTGTAAATTGCTTTGGGTAGTATGGACAGTTTGATGATGTTAATTCTTCTGATCAATGAACAAAATATATGTTTCCATTTGATTCTCTCTATCTTGATTTTTTTTTCTTCAGTGTTGTGTAGTTTTATGAGTTCACGTCTTTTATCTCCTTGGTTAGATTTATTCTTAGGTATTTTATTTTTCTTGTTGATATATTGAATGTTATTTTTTCCTTGATTTCTGATTCTGATGTATTATTGCTGGTATACAAAAAAAATACCTTTGACTTCTGCATATTGATTTTGTATCCCACTGTTTGGCCAAATTCATTTATTATATTGAGCAGTTTTTTTTTTCTTTTTTTGCAGAGTCTATAGGATTTTCTACGTACACTATCATGTCATCTGCAAACTGACAGTTTTGTTTACTCCTTTCCGATTTGGATGCCTTTTACTTCAGTTTATTGTCTTAGTGCTGTGGCTATATCTTCCAATACTATGTTGAATAGAAGTGGTGAAAGTGGACAACTTTGCTTTTTTTCCGATCTTAGTGAAAAAGATTTTCACATTTTTTTTCCATTGAGTGTGATGTTTTCTGTGGGTCTCTCATATATGGACCTTATTAAGTTGAGGAATGCTCCCTCTACTCCCACTTTGCTGAGGATTTGTATCATAAATGGGTGCTGTCCCTTATAAAATGTTTTCCCCATCTATTGATATGATCATGTGATTTTTGTCTTTGCTTTTGTTTATGTGATGTATTACATTTATTGCTTTGCGGATATTGAATCATCCTTGCACCCCTGGGATGAATCCCACTTGATCACGGTGTATGATCTTTTAAATATATTGTTGGATGCAGTTTGCCAACATTTTGTTGAGGATTTTAGCTTCTATGTTCATCAGCGACATTGGCCTGAAGTTTTCTTTCATTTTGTGGCTTTATCTGGTTTGGGGTTTAGGATGATGCTGGCTTCATAAAAAGAGTTTGGGAGTCTTCCATAATTTTGATTTTTTTTGCAATAGTCAATGAAATGTATATGTTAGCTCTTCCTTAAATGCTTTGTAGAATTTGTCTGTGAAACCCTCAAGCCCAGGGTTTTTTTGTGTCAGGAGTTTTTTGATTAGTGCTTCAATTTCATCTGCAGTTATTAGTCTGTTCAGGCTTTCTTCTTCTTCTTCACTGAGTTTTGGATGATTCTACTTTTCTAGAAATTTGTCCATTTCACCTAGGTATAAAAATTTCTTTGCATTCAGTTCTTCATAGTAATTTCTTACAGTCATTTCTATTTCTGTGATATCAGTTGTAAAGTCTCCTCTTTCATTTCTGATTGTGTTTATTTGAGTACTTTCTCTTTTTTTCTTAATGAGTGTGCTTAAAGCCTTTTTGATTTTGTTTAACTTTTCAAAGAACCAGCTCTTGCATTCATTGATCCTTAGAATTGTGCTTTTAGTTTCTATGTCATTTAATTATGTTCTGATCTTGGTTGTTTCCTTCCTTCTACTTGCTCTGGGTTGTCTTTATCATTCCTTGAATTCTTTTAGGCATAGGGTTTGGTTGTTTCTTTGAAATGTTTCTATCTTTTTTAGGGAGAACTGTATCACTATTTAATTCCCTCTAAGGACTGCGTTCTCTGTGTTACTTAGGTTTTGGGTTGTTGTGAGCTCATTTACATTTGTTTACAGAAAAGTTTTCCATTTCTTCCCTAATTTCCTTTTTTTATTTTATTTTAATCATTTTTCAAATACAGTTTTCTCCCTTTTACTCCCAATCCAGCCGACCCACCCAAACCTCCCCTCTTCCTTCTCATTACCACCCTCCCCCTAGTTTTTCTCCATGTGTCATTTAAATTTGTTCTTGTAAACCCTTCCCATTGTTCCATAAAATTCCCTCTTCTCTCCCCTCTGGTCACTGTCAGCCTATCCTCTATTTTGGTGTCTTTGGTTATATTTTGCTTATTTCTTTATTTTGTTGTTTAGGTTCCTCTAAAAGGTGAGATCATATGGTATTTGTTTTTCACTGCCTGGCTTGTTTCACTTAGCATAATGCTTTCCAGCTCCATCCAAGTAGTTGTGAAGGGTAGGAGCTCCTTCTTTCTTTCTGCTGCACAGAATTCCATTGTATAAATGTACCATAATTTTTTGATCCATTCATTTACTGATGGGCATCTAGGTTGCTTCCAGCACCTAGCTATTGTAAATTGTGGTGCTATGAACATTGGGATGCATAGGTTCTTTTGGATTGGTGTTTTAGTGTTCTTAGGATAAACTCCAAGCAGTGGAATTGCTGGGTCAAAAGGCAAATCTATATTTAGTTTCTGAGGAAGTTCCATACTGCTTTCCATAGTGGTTGTACCAGTCTGCAGCCCCACCAACAGTGCACTAGAGTCCTCTTTTCTCCACAACTTCTCCAACACTTGTTGTTTGTTGCTTTGTTTATGATGGCCATTCTGTCTGGTGTGAAGTGGTATCTCATTGTGGTTTTAATTTGCATCTCTCTGATAGCTAGCAATATTGAACATCGTTTCATGTGTCTTTGGATTTTTTGTATGTCCTCCTTGGAGAAGTGTCTGTTCAAGTCCTTTGCCCATTTTTTAACTGGATTCCTTGTCTTCTTGTAGTGGAGTAGTGTAAGTTATTTATATATTTTGGAGATTAAACCCTTGTCTGAGGTATCATTGGCAAATATGTTTTCCCACAGAGTTGGTTCTCTTTTAACTTTGATATTGTTTTCTTAGCTGTGCAGAAGCTTTTAATTTTGATGAGGTTCTATTTGTTTATTCTTTCCTTTATGTCCCTTGCTCTAGGGGACATGTCAGTAAAAAAGTTTCTGCGTGAAATATCTGAGACTTTTCTACCTATGTTCTCCTCTAGGACCTTAATGGTGTCACATTTTATATTTAAATCTTTAATCCACCTGGAATTTATTTTTGTATATGGTGTAAGTTGGTGCTCAAGTTTCATTTTTTTGCACGTGGCTGTCCAGTTCTCCCAACACCATTTGTTGAAGAGGCTATTTTTACTCCATTTTATGTTGCTGCCTCCTTTGTCAAATATTAATTGACCATAGTCACTTGGGTTTATTTCTGGGCTCTCTGTTCTGTTCCATTGGTACATGTGTCTGTTTTTATGCCAGTTCCAGGCTGCTTTCACTACAGTGGCCTTGTAGTATAGTTTAGTGTCAGGTATTGTGATCCCTCCTACTTTACTCTTCTTTCTCAAAATTGCAGCAGGTATTCGGGGTCATTTATGATCCCATATCAATTTTTGAAGTGTTCTTTCTATGTCTGTGAAATAAGCCATTGATATTCTAATAGGAATTGCATTGAATGTGTAAATTGCTTTTGGTAGTATGGGCATTTTGATGATATTAATTCTTCCAATCCGTGAAGAGGGTATATGTTTCCATTTGTTTGTGTCTTCCTTGATTTCTTTCCTTGGTCTTATGTAGTTTCACAAATACAGAACTTTTACCTCTTTGGTTAGATTTATTACAAGATATTTCATTTTTCTTTTTGCTATTTCAAATGTGATTTTTTTTTTTTTGATTTCTGCTTCTGCTGTCTCATTGTTGGTGTACAGAAACACCTTTGATTTCTGGATATTGACTTTGTATCCCACTGTTTTGCCAAATTCATTTATTAGGTCAAGCAGTTTTTTGGTGGAGTCTTAGGATTTCTATGTACACTATCATGTCTTCTGCAAACAGTGACAGTTTTGTTTCCTCCTTTAAGATTTGGGTTCTTTTTACTTCTTTTTCTTGTCTGACCCCTGTGGCTAAAACTTCCAGTACTATACTGAATAGAAGTAGTGAAAGTGGACAGCCTTGTCTTGTTCCTGATCTTAGTGGAAAAGATTTTAATTTTTGCCCATTGAGTATGATGTTGGCTGTAGGTCTCTCATATATGGCCTTTAGTATGTTGAGGAATGCTACCTCTACCTCCACTTTGATGAGTGTTTTTATCATGAATGGATGCTGTACCTTATCAAATGCTTTCTCTGCATCTATTGATATGATCATGTGGTTTTGTCTTTGCTTTTCTTTATGTGATGTATTACATTTACTGATTTGTGAATATTGTACCATCCTTGCATCCCTGGAATGAATCCCACTTGGTCATGGTGAACAATCTTTTTAATGTATTGTTGGCTGCGGTTTGCCAGTATTTTGCTGAGGATTTTTGTGTCAATGTTCATCAGTCATATTGGCCTGAAGTTTGCTCTGTTTGTTGAGTCTTTATCTGGTTTGGAATTAAGATGATGGCCTCATAAAAATAGTTTGGGAATCTCTCATCTCTTTGGTTTTTTTGGAATAGTCTGTGAAGGATAGGGGTTAGCTCTTCCTTAAATACTTTGTAGAATTCTCCTGTGAAACCATGTGGTCCAGGGCTTTTGTGTGTTGGGAGTTTTTTGATTACTGCTTCAATTTCTTTTCCTGTTATTGGTTTGTTTAGGCTTTCTACTTCTTTTCCATTGAGTTTTGGAAGAGTATATTTTTTGTAGAAATTTGTCCATTTCACCTAGGTTTTCCAACTTCTTGGCATACAGTTCTTCGTAGTAATTTCTTACAATCCTTTGTATTTCTTTGGTATCTGTTGTAACCTCTCCTCTTTCATTTATGATTGTTTATTTGGGTCTTTCTCCTTTTTTCTTGATGAGACTGCTTAAAGTCTTATTGATATTGTTTATCTTTTCAAAGAACCAGCTCTTGGATTCATTGATCCTTAGAATTGTGCTTTTAGTCTCTATGTCATTTAATTCTGCTCTGATCTTGGTTATTTCTTTCCTTCTGCTTTCTCTGGGCTGTCTTTGTTGTTGTTCCTCGAGTTCTTGTAGACGTAGGGTTAGGTTGTTAGTTTGGAGTGTTTCTAACTTTTTCAGGTGGGCCTGTATCGCTATGAACTTCCCTCTCAGGTCTGCCTTGGCTGTGTCCCATAAGTTTTGGGTTGTTGTGAGTTTGTTTTCATTCGTTTCCAGAAACCTTTTGATTTCTTCCCTAATATTATTCTTGACCCATTCATTGTTTAATAGCATGTTATTTAAACTCAATGATTTTGAGTGTTTTGGGGTTTTTTCCTTGGGGTTGGTTTCTAGCTTCAGTTTTTTGTGATCCAAGAAAATGCTTGGTATGATTTCAATTTTCTTGAAATTGTTGATGCTTGTTTTGTGTCCTATCATGTGGCCAATCTTTGAAAATGTTCCGTGTACATTTGAAAAGAATGTGTGTTTAGCTTCTTTGGGATGGATGGCCTTGTATATATCAGTAAAGTCCATTCCCTCAAGGGTATTGTTCAATGCCACAATATCTTTGTTGATATTTTGTTTGGAAGATCTGTTCATTTTTTATAGTGGGGTGTTAAAATCCCCCACTATAATTGTGTTGCTGTCAGTATCTTTCTTGAAGTCCTCTAAGATTTCCTTTGTGTATTTGGGTGCTCCTATATTGGGTGAATATATATTTACAATATTTGTCTTATTGGTGGATTCTTCCCTTGAGTATTATGAAGTGACCTTCTGGATCTCTCTTTATGGACCTTTTTTGGAAGTCTATTATGTCTGAAATGAGTATTGCTTCCCCGGCTTTTTTCCTGTCCTTTGGCTTGGAAGATTTGTTTCCAGCCCTTCACTTTCAGCCTGTGCTGGTCTTTTATCCTGAGGTGGGTCTCCTGTAGTCAGCGTATGTGTAGGTGATTTTTTCTTATCCATTCAGCTATTCTGTCTTTTGATTGGAGCATTTAATCCATTTTCATTTAAGGTTATTAATGATAGGTACTTATTCATTGTCTTTTATGTACATGTGTTCCTCTCTCACTCTCCCTTTTCCTTCCCTTCCTTATAGCAGTCCCTTTAGAATCTCTTGCAGAGCTGGTTTGGTGGAGGTGTATTCTTTTAGACTTCTTTTGTCTGGGAAGCTTCTTATTTGGCCTTCTATCTTTATTGAGAGCCTTGCTGTGTAAAGTAGCTTTGGTTGCAGACCTGTGGTTCTCATTACTTGGAATATTTCTTGGCATTGTCTTTTGGCTTTAAGTGTTTCCATTGAGAAGTCAGCTGTTAGCCTTATTGGGGCTCCCTTGTATGTTACTTTCTTTTTCTCCCTTGCTGCCTTTAAGATTCTCTCTTTGTCTTGAAATTTTTCCATTTTAATTATGTTGTGTCTTGAGGAGACCCTCTTTGGGTTCCTCTTGTTTGGTACTCTCTGTATTTCCTGGATTTGTGTGACTTTTTATCTCATCAAATTAGGGAAATTTTCCATCATTACTTTTTCAAGTAGGTTTTCTATCCCTTGCTCTTCTCCTTCTCCATCTGGTATCCCTATTATATGGATATTATTACGTTTCATATCATCTTGCATTTCTCTTAATCCCTCTTCATTCTTTTGAGCCTCTTTCTTTTCTTGCTCTTTCTGGATGTTTTCTTCTACTTTGTCCTCTAGCTAGCTAATCCGATCTTCTGTTTCATCAGTCCTGCTTTTTAGTTCTTCTACTGTTTTCCTCAGTTCAGAAATGGCATTCTTCTTTTCCTCTTGACCTTTGTTGAGAGTTTCTTTTTCCTTTTTCATGTTTATATAGTTTGCAGTGAGATCATTGTAGCGTCCCTCTAGTTTTTGGTAGCTCATTGTGTGTTCATTGAATTTCCTGATAATCATTGTTTTGAACTCAATATCTGATAGTTGAGTTGCCTCTATTTCATTTAGCATTTTTTCTGAGGCTTCCTCTTTCCCTTCAATTTGGGATTCTTTCTTTGTTTTTTCATTGTCCATGGGATTCTTCTTGTTACCCTCTGTTTCTCAAATTGATCTGTTCTGGTTCCCTATGTTTATGTTGTGAACTTCTGTGGTAGAATACCTGTGAGATTCAGTGGTGCAGTTTCCTTGGTGTATTCTGGTGTTCACAACTTCCCAGTACTCTTTTTTGTGATCAGTCGTAGGAGTAAGGCAAAATGGTTTAAGACAGCAAGACAGTATTCTATATTTACATTAGCAGCCAGTAGAGAAGAGATGGGATATCCTTTGGCTACTTATAGTGTTAACTGTGATCCTCTATGCCATGGCAACATTTTAGAAATGATGGAGAGAAGGTAAGACTCTTATTGGGAATGAAAGGATTGTTAGTTGTATTTAGAAAGCTGTGAGGCTGTGGGAGGTCAGATTCTGAGTTAGGGTTGGAATAAAGATTAGTAAATAGAAGTAGTGTGTAAAAGAATAGAGACAATCCTCACAATAATATATTTCAGGAAATTGCAAAATGGGCTGAGATCAGGGAGGGGTGTTAAGTAGTACTTACAATTGTATGAACAAGGTAGTATTTACAGTCCTATTAAAGCAACAATCTTGTGGCAGAATCGATGAGATCTAAATAAGAAGAATAAGGAGTATAGAACCTTGAGAGGTGTACTAATGGAACACAGATGAAGGATAGTAAATTATCAAAACACTGTGACTGTGATAACAGGGGGAACCTATCAAATGACAGTATAACCAGCCAAGCAGAGAAGATTATACAGAATGAAAAAGAATACAAAAATACTATTAAAATAAAAAAATGTCAGAAAAGTGAGAAAAAGATAATATGAATTTGCAGTAACTTGCCTGATAAAAAAAGGGGAAAAAAGCAGAAGATGGAGTGCAGGAGAGATAAATTTGGAGTGGAAGGAGTAATACTAGAATGAATGGAAGAGAAACATAAGGGTTTGAGAGATATAAAAATAGTAAGAATTGAAAAATAAAGTCACTTAAGACACAAGATGAAATCAATCAAACAACAACATCCAAAACCAAAACAAAACAGAACAAAACAAAGACAAAACAAAACAAAAAAACCTCTTGTTGGCTTCTACCTGGCCGGACCAATTTTTTCTGGTCTTGCTGGCTTCAGCAGACTGAGGGGCGTTTGAAATGCTTATCTCTCTTCTCAGTCAAATCTCGGTCAGTCTCTCAGGTACTATCCCCAGGGCCAACAGAGTGCTCTCCCCAGGGCCAATCTGACTTTCCCCTACAGGACCCTGGGTACTCCCGGGCACGCAGTCTGGAGCTTCCGGGCTCCAGGGCCCTGCAGGGCTCCTGCATCATTTTGATTTCATGATGCAAGCTCCCGGGATTTCAAGGAGAGGTGCCCTTCCCCCAAATTCCACCATGGCGAGCTCTATGATCTCAGGAAGTACCCGCAACTGTTTTGGATTCAGGGTGCAATCTCTGGGGATTGTAAAAGGCTGTGCCCATCCACCAAATTTTTGAGTTTTGGGCTCTAGGAACGCACTAAGCTCTGTGTCCCTTCTGGGTTCACGGCACGAGAGTCAGGATTCCCGAGGGGGTGCACGCTTCCACAGTTCAGCACCACAGGCTCCAGAAACCTGAGAATGCCCACACCCTTTCCTTGATTGGGGCGGCAAGGTCTGGGTTTTTCACCGATCTACACTCCCACTGGGCTGGGGGTGCGGGCACACTTCCAGGCTGCCCTTGGTTGTGCTGGTTAGAGGCACTCACTTCTCCCAGGGCTATGGGTGGGTGCTTGCAGCCCATGGGCGATTGTCTCCCAGTCCAACTGCCCTCTGTGTTCCTTCAAGCCACAAGGTCTCCCCTGGTGTTGCTCAACCCCCGTAGTCCGGGGCAGGAGCAGAAACTCTGCTCTCTGTGGTGCCCTAAGGCAGACCTGGGAGCACCGGTCCTGGGGACTGCAACCACCCTGGTCCCCGCGTTGATCTCTGGGTTCCTTTTGTTCTGAAGCAGTCTCCTTACCGTCTGTTTTTTTTCAATGATTGCTATAATTTCTGATGTCCTGTTTTCAAAAATGATTCGGTAACCTAAGCCACTTGCTCTTTTCCTCCACAGATCGGTGAGTTTCCCTCCTCTTCACAGAAGCTGAGAATCATGCTGCCTGGAGCAAAGCTGCCATCTTTCTGAAATGATTTCTTCCCTAATTTCATTCTTCACTGATTCATTTTTTTAATAGCATGCTATTCAATCTCCATGCTTTTGAGTATTTCAGGTTTTTATCCCTGTGGTTGGTTTCTAGTTTCAGTTCCTTGTGGTTAGAGAAATGCTTGATATGATTTCAATTTTCTTGAATTTGTTGTGGCTTTTTTTGTGTCCTATCATGTAACTTATCTTTGAAAATGTTCCATGTGCATTTGAAAAGAATGTGTATTTAATTTCTTTGGAATGAAGGGTTATATGTATATCAGTTAAGTCCATTTCATCTGGGGCTTTGCTCAATGCCACAATATCTTTGCTATATATTGTTTGTAAGATCTGTCAATTTTTGACAGTTGTGTGTTAAAATCTACTACTATAATTGTATTGCTGTCAATATCTTTCCTGAAGTCCTTCAAGATTTTTTAAATGTATTTGGGTGCTTCTGTGTCGGGTGCATATATATTTACAATATGTATGTCTTCTTGGTGGATTCTTCCCTTTAGTATTATGTAGTGACCTTCTGGGTCTCTCTTTATGGTCCTTTATTGAAGTCTATTTTTTTCTGATATGAGTATTGCTACCCCAGCTTTTTTTCATGTCTCTTTGGTTGGAAAATTTGTCTCAAGCACTTCACTTTCAGTTTGTGTAGGTCTTTTGTCCTGAGGTGGATCTCTTGTAGGCAGCATATGTGTGGGTCATGCTTTCTGATTCATTCAGCTGTTCTATGTCTTTTGATTGGAGCATTTAATCCATTTATGTTTAAGGTTATTATTGATAGGTACTTATTCATTGCCATTTTTGTACCTGTGTCCCCCCCCACCTTTTCTTTCCTTTCCTTAAACAAGTCCCTTGAGCATCTCTTCCAGAGCTGGTTTTGTGGAGGTGCATTCCTTTAGACTTCGTTTTCCTGGGAAGTTCCTTATATGGCCTTCTATTTTGATTGAGAGCCATAGTGGTAAAGTAGCCTTGGTTGCAAACCTCTTATTCTCATTACTTGGAATATTTCTTACCATTCTCTTTTGCCTTGGAGTGTTTCCATTGAGAAGTCAGCTGCTAAACTTATTGGGGACCCTTATGTGTTAATTGCCATGTCTACCTCGCTGCCTTTAAGATTTTCTCTTTGACTTAGAATTTTGCCATTTTAATTATGATTTGTCTTCAAGTGGGCCTCTTTCTGTCCCTCTTGTTTGGGGCTCTCTGTGTTTCTTGAATTTGTATGACTTTTTCTCTCATCAGATTAAGGAGCTTTCCATCATTATTTTGTCAAACAAGTTTTCTATCCCTTGCTCTTCTTCTTCTCCTTCTGGTATCCCTATTATACAGATATTATGTTTCATATTGTCCTTCATTTCCCTTAACCGCTTTTCATTCTTTCTGTGCCTGTTTTCCTTTTCTTACTCTTTCTGGCTGTTTTTTTTCTTCTTTGTCCTCTAGCTCACTGATACAATCTTCTGCTTCATCGGAGTCTGTTTTTCATTCCTTCTAGTGTGTTCTTCAGTTCAGAAATTATACTCTTCATTTTCTCTTGGCACTGTTGATAGTTTCTATTTTCTTTTCCATGTTGATATATTTTGCAGTGAGTTTATTGTAGTTTCCCTGTCATTTCTGATAATTCACTGTGAGCTCATTGAGCTTCCTGATAACTGTTGCTTTGAACTCAATATGTGATAGTTGAGTTGCCTCTATTTCATTTAGCATTCTTTCTGAGGCTTCCTCCTTTCCTTTCCTTTAGGGATTTTTTTTGTCTTGCCACTGTTTGTGAGACTCTCCTTGTTAGCCTTAGCTTCTTACATGTATCTGTTCTGACCCCCTGTTTTTGTGGTGTGAACTTCTATGGTAGAATACCTTAGAGTTTCAGTGGTGCTGTCTCCTTGATCTCCCGAGCTCATGGGTCTTGGGATGTTTTTATGTTGGCTCTGTGTTGTCTTTGAGTTTTGATTTCTGTTGGGTTTGATTGCTGCTGTTTGATTGCTGTCTTTCTTTGTTGGGTCCTTCCCACCAGCTGGTTAAGTGCAGGTCACTCTGTCCAGCACCTCTTGTATTTTTTTTATGCTGGTGAGGGCAGGTTGCGTTGAAGCTGGTTCTTCCATATGTACAAGGTTTTGAGGATTCTCTATTGCTCTTGCTCAGTTGTTTGTTCTGGGTAATTTCTCCACTATTTGGCTATATTTTCACATAGGTCCTGGATTTTCATTAATGTGGCTTCCACTCCATCCTTCACCTTCTTTTTTATCTGTTGGTGGGTTTCCTCTTCCAGCAGGTTTCCTGGTGTTCACTGTTTACACCTACTCTTTTTTGTGATCATTGGATGGGGAAGTCATTATGGTTTAAGACAGCAAGAGTATTCTATGGTATTTACAGTATTAGCCAGTAAAGAAGAGATAGGAGATCCTTTGGGTATGTGTAGTGTTAACCGTGATCTTCAACTCAACTAGCCACTTTTTAGAAAGTGTGGAAAGAAGATAAGATGTGTTGGGGAGGAAGGATTGTGAGTTGTATCTAGAAAGCAGTGAGCTTGTGAGAGATCAGATTCTGAGGTAAGGTGAGGGTGAAGGATAGTAAATAGGTGTAGTGTGTTAGAGAATAGAGTTAACCACTACAGTAGTAGAGTTCCAGAAACCTCAAGTGGGCTGAGATCTTGGAGGGGCATTGTGTAGTATTTACAATTGTGTGGAACAGCCATTATTTACAATAATAATGGAACAACAATTATATGAAAGGATCTATGTGATCTGGAAAACAAGAATAGGAAGTTTAGGACCTTGAGTAGTGTGAAGTGAAGGACAGTGAATTACAATACACTATGAAAGAAAGAACAATGGAAACTTGTCAAGCAATAGAATTTAACCAACCGAGAAAAAAAGGCTAAACAGAAAGAAGAGGAATACAAAAATACTAATAAAATAAAAGATGTATGAATAGTTAAAAAATAATACAAGTATGCAATAGCCTGCAGGTTCTTTGTAATAGCAAGGTGTAATTTGTCTCACTGTCTCAACTGTTGGGATGACCTCTCTTTGGGTCCAACTTTGGTCTTTTCACAGTTCCAGGTTTTTATTGTCTCACTTGTGGAAATTAAAAAAAAAAAACAAAAGAAGGAAGAAGAAGAGATAAAATAGGAAAGAAAGGAAGAAGGAATAAAACAAAAAAGATGGAAAGAGAGGAAAAAGGAGTTTAAAGATAAAAATTAGAATAATAAAAATAAAAAATAAAGAATTACTTAAAAAAAAGAAGCCTCTTGCTGGCTTCAATCTGGTGAAACTGGTTTGCTGGTCTTCCTGAATGCAGTGGGCTGAGGGGCGATTGGTTTTGCTTTTCTCTCTTCCTGATCCTCAGTCAGTTAGCCTCCAGCCTAGGTTTCTAGCAGCCTCTGGTCCCTCAGGTTCCACAGTTTTGGTGTGCATTATCCCCAAGGCCAGCTGGGTGCCTCTCCTCAGGGCTTTGGGTGTGGTGTCCAGGCCTTCTGCAGAGTGCACTCTCCCTGGGTTGAGGGCATGCTTGCTCAGACAGCCTCTGGTCCCTCAGTTTCAGGTGTGCATCCTTCCCAGGGCTATGGGGGTGTGCACAGCCTTCTGAGCCACCTCAAGACCATAGCTCAGCTGGGTGGGGAGGATGCCAGAGCAGCTGCTATAGGAGAATTCTCCAAACAGTGTCTCTTTTTTCAGTTTTTTTTTTTTTTTGAGAAATTCCTCCTACTCAAGCCTGTCACTCCTTGCAGAGGCTTGGCCTCTCACACAGCCCAATTCTCCACCCATACCGGGGACTATCGGGGTCAGGGCCTGGGTCATGGCCTAACTCTCAACTCTCCCCAGCCAGTGTCCACAGACTCTGTGGGTGCTCACAGCCCCTGTGTGTTTGCTACTTAGTCCTTATTTCCCTCTCTGTGACTTCAAGAAACCAGGTCTCTCCCCATGCTGTTCAAACCTTATTTGGCAGAGGAGGGAGCTGTTAACCCCTCTCTCTCCCAAAAACACTGTGACAGACACAGTGAGCACCATGCGTGGGACTGCCACCACCCTGGTCCCCATGCTGGTCCCAGGGACCTTATTGTCCTGAAGCACTCTCCTTACCATCTAGTTTTTCAATGCCCTCTACAATTTTTGGTCTTCTATCTTCATATATGCTGGGGTACTGTTGGCTGTTTGCTCTGTTTCTATGTAAATTGGCTAGTTTTTTCTCCCATGTGTAGGAGGAAGTGGAATCCTCTCCCTCCTACCTTGATACCATTATCTCCCTTCTCTTAGTATTGTAGTTTGCTTTTACATCCCATAAAAGCCAGGTGTTGTTACCATTCAAGATCAACTAACTCCATTTCTCCAGCATGTGGTTGTTGTTTGCCTAGCTGTTTATATTTATCCCAGGGACACTCTTCTCCCTCTTGGCATAACCCACTCTGACACTCAGTAACTACACAGTGCCTAGCATTTAAGCTTTCAAAAAGTGAAGGAGCCCTGGCTGGTGTCATCCTTCATTTTTTTAATGTGGTGAATCATAGGTATTGATTTGTGAACATCATACCAACCTCACATTCTCAGAACAAATCTCATATTATCATGGTGTATGATTTTTTTGATGCATTGCTGTAGTAAGTTTTCTAATATCTGTTGAGGCTTTTAGCACCTGTGCTCATCAGAGGAATTGGCCCATAATTTTATTTTTCATAGTGTCTTTATCTGATTTTGGAATTAGGATAATCCTGGCCTCCTGTAAAGAGCTTCGGAGACTTCCTTCCTCTTGAATTTTTTAAAATAGTTTGAGAATGGAAGATGTTAGTTCTCATAATGTTTGCTAAAATTAACTTGTGAAGCCATATGGTGCAGGGCTTTTGTTTGTTGGGAATTTTTTTATTATTTCTTCATTTTCATTAGGGGTAGTTCTTCCTATTCAGATTCTATGATTCCTCCAGATTTAGTTTTGGAAGATTGTATGTTTCTAGGAATTCATCCATTTCATCCAGGTTGTCCATAGACATACACAGTCTATATAGATGTCTATAGTATTTTCTTGCAATACTTTGTATTTCTTTAGTGTCAGTTATTTCTCATTTTTCATTTATTATTTTATTTACTTGTGTTTTTTTCTCTTTTTTTTCTTGAAGTGTCTAGTTGACTTTTGTCAATCTTGTTTATGTTTTCAGAGAAATTTCTCTTGGATTTATTGATCCTTTGTATAATTTTTTATACCCTGTTTACTTCTCTGATCTTTATTATTTCCTTCCTTTTGCTCGACATTACTAATGATCAGAAAAATGCAAATTAAAACCACAATGGGATACCACCTCACACATGTCAGAATGGTTTTCATTAATAAATCAACAAACAGTAAGTGCTGGAGAGGATGTAGAGAAAGGGGAACACTTTTACACTGTTTGTGGGTATGCAGATTGGTGTAGCCACTGAGGAAAACAGTATGGAGATACCTCAATGAATTAAAAACTGATCTACCTTTTGAGCCAGTGATTCTACTTCTGAGAATATATTCACAGGAAATCAAAACACTAATTCAAAATAACATAAGCAACCCTATGTTTATTGCAGCATTTTTTACAATCACCAAGATATGAAAGTATTCCAAGTGTCCATCAATAGATTAGTGGAAAAAATGGCAAGACCTTTACACAATGGAACTCTGCTCAGCAGTAACAAAGAAGAAAGTTTTATCTTTTGCAACACCATGGATGAACTTGGAGAACATTTGGCTAAGTGACATAAGCCAGTCAGAGAAAGACAAATACCATATGATTTCATTCATATATGCAATCTAATGAACAAACTGAACTAACAAGGAAAATGGAGACAGACTCATAGAAAGAGAGAAGGATGAGAGCTAGTAGGGAGGGAGAAGTTAGGGGATGGAGGAAATGAGCCAAAAGGAAAAAGGACTCATGGACATGGACAACAGTGTGGTGATTGCCAGAGGGGAAAGGCTATACAGGAACTAAAATACAGTGAAGAGTAAGTTAAAAAAGAAATACTTGAAAAAAACATCTGAATGGAAAAAAATTCAATTTCCTCAAAAACTGCAAAAGGCATCTGGAACAGTTCTTTGATCAAAAAGATAAGAAATGTTTTGGGAAGATGGAATTATGAAGTTGCCTGAAAGATGGCAGAAGTTAGTGGAACAAAATGGTAAATACATTGTAAATAAAGTTATTGGTTAAAATGAAAAATGTGTCTTTTGTTTACTTTAAAACCAAACAGACCTTTTCACCAAACCAATAGTATATGCACCAAGTTTTGAGTCAAATAGTAAGGTGAACATACATTACAGTTTACCTTAAACAATGTTGGTTATGCCATTTCTTAATCTAGTTTTTGAAGGTACATTATTTTATTTTCCACAGTGTCCTTTTCTAATGACATATTTACATAATAATCTGAACTATAACTCTTACAATGACAAGTGATGGTTTCCTGCCCACTTCTCTTCAGTCCTGGTTCTCAACACCCAACTTTCAACACTATGAGATGCTTTTCAGTATTTGTTTCCATATACCAAATATTTGCATTACCATTGACTTACATCAATGTTAAGCATTATATATATGGAATTTGTACTATGAACAATGTGCAGTTAACTTTTTTACCACTTCCTTATATCACGTATATATCTTCTTCCTCATCATGTGCATATATCGGAATTTGGGGCAGAAGCAATGCTCAAAATGTTCATATTATTATGACTATGCAAATACTTTTCACACTGAGACTAGTGTTATCTAATGATTTTATTTTCTTTATTATACAACATCCCTCTCATATACATACTCAAAGTTAAAAATCACCTCTATTTTTAGCTTAGTTTGATTTCATTATTCCAAAATTTATAAAATAATATTAAAAACAAAATATACATTACAAAATTCTATTATAAACATTATGCTTACATTAACTTAGTTTTCACCATAGTCTTTCAAAGTGAACACACACACATGTATTACATAGTGAAATAACTATTATTCAGTTTGTATTATTTTCATTTTAAAAAATAATGTTTCTATTATGTGTTTGTTTTAGGTTTACATTTTGCAAAATAATACTAGGTATTATACCTAGTATAATAATACCTAGTATTATTTTGCTAATAATCAGCCATATTGATGCATGTCACTCTCTTTCTGTTTACTACAACAGCAATGCATGTGATATACTTGTTGATCTACATCTGCAACATCGAGTATTATTAGATCTTCACTTAGTGATTTGTGTGTGAATAAACCATAATTTATTTGCCTGTTGTTTTGTTGATGGCTACTTGTATTATTTTCATAGTTTTGAAATTATAAATATTCTCATGCTATGAAAAAGCTTATATATGTCTGTGCTAAATATATGTAACAATTTCTCCTAAGTCTGCAACAAGGGGTAAAAATACTAGCTCATCTGGCATATAATTATTTAAATTATAAGAGTAAACTTTTTTTCCAAGGTAATAAATCCATATTACAATCCCACCAGCAATGCATGTGATATACTTGTTGATCTACATCTGCAACATTGAGTATTAGTAGATCTTCACTTAGTGATTGGTAGATATGATAACCTTTTAAAATATTAATTTTGTTGTTTTGTTGATAGTTTTTATATAATTTTATCTATTTTAAAGATATTATAGACTTCTTGGATTTTTTGGTAGGGTGAGATCCCTAAATTTTCTGTGCTTCCTCAAATTTTCTGTTTTCCATCTTTGTGAATTTGATCTTTCATTATAAAACCTTCTTTTCAAATGTGCTATGAATCTTGGGTGTCTATTTACAGTTTTGACTGATGCATCAAAAACTTAAAAGTTTCATATGTTTGAACAGGATTTATATTGATAGTCCCCACCATAATGGTTACTTAATATTGTACAAACCTGGTCATTTATCCATTGACCTTCAGCTACCATTCTTGTGTGCATTTGATTCATTCAAAAAGGAATCTAATTTTCTAACTTTGAAAATGCAATCCTGACTGTCAGGGTTTTGGAAGTCAAGAAGATACTTGACATTTAACTATTCAATATGTTGACTTTTATTCATTTGCATGTTTCACTGTAGAACCTTTCTCTTCCCTTCCACTGTGTCTGTTCTGGTACCACTGATTTGAGAGATTCTATAATATTATTGCTGCAAGAGTGAGGAAGGAGGCCTGGAAATCTAATGGCTAATAGGTGTATTTCTAAGTACTCCTCCTATGTGACACTCTGTCTCACCCTAGCTTCTGAAATAACTGATGGCTGTACTTTTTGGAATTTTCAAATTCCATAGCTTAACTTTCTTGGATTCTAGTTAACATTTCTCTTTTAAAATCCTAGATCATAAATTTCTCATATCTTGTCATAACTAGTAAGGTGTCCACTTTATATCTTCTTCAAATATGCAAACATCTCTTACCTACTATTGTAATTTCCTTTCTCATTACTTTTGTGGTTGTGGATATATGATTTTAAAAACTCTATTTTTACCATTTTAGTGAGTTTTGGGGAGGCAGCAGAGAATTAATAATCTCACATGTTAATCAGAAGATAAAAATTGTTAGTTTTTGGCTTTGTGCTGTATAGGTCATATACATACATGGCCTATATAATGTACTTATAGTATGTAATATATGTATGCTATCATGTTTGACACAAAATTCTGTATGTGGCTGATTAGGTATATGCTGATAAATAAACAACTTGTCAGATTATGAAATAATACATTTGGTAAATTATATCAATAGTCCACATAAATGGATCCATGTTGGTATTAATTACTCATTTCAAGCTATCTATATAAAAATACATTGTAGTGTTGTACTGATCATATCTATTGATACTACAGATACAACCCCTAAAATCATCCTTACTAAATTTAGCCTTGCTGTGTAGACATAATTGTAGTTTAACATTTATAATATATTTGATGCAATTAACTTTATGGCTGAGCACTAAGCACTTATATGAGATCTGTCCAGAAAAAGTCAAGCCATGGTTAATATAATGAGAACAGTTTATGTGACATCAATGTAACCTGGCAGCTAAAAAGAGTGGACTGGAATGTGCATGTGTGAACAATGACAACTTGACTGTACTAATCAGTGAGGATGTTAGGTGCCATTGAGTGAATAGGTGTACTGTGTAGCAATTGCATTCAAAATGACTGAGAGAGTAGAGCAACAAATCTGCATCAAATTTGTGTTGACCTTGAACATTCTCCCATAGAAACTATTTGGATGATTCAGATGGCTGTAGCTATGGGCAACTGGTGATTGGAAGCTTCATCACAACATGACCACTCATGCATCATGACTTTTGCAGGGTTTTTTTTTTTTTGTGAAACATCAAATAGCCCATGTGACTCAGCCCCACTACAGCCCAGATTTGACACTTTGATACTTCTGGCTTTTCTCAAAACTAAAATCACTTTTGAAAGGGAAGGGATTTCAGACCATTAACGGGATTCAAGGAAATATGATGGCGCAACTGGTGGTGTTGGGAGAACTGTGTGAGCTCCCAAGGTGCTTGAAGGGGACTGAGGCATCATTGTCCTATGTACAATGTTTCTTGTATTTTGTATCATCTTCAATAAATGCCTCTGTTTTTCATGCTACATGGCCAGTCACCTTCTGGTCAGATCTTCGTACATCCCCCTATCATATTTTAATACTATGAAGTGAAGTAAATTTTAATCCCTTCTCAGTACAATGTAAGAAATTTACCACTTACAGTTAATTTTTGAATTATCCCAATGATTAGTGATTACCTCTTTGTCCTCCATATGGAAAATACAAAAATGATAAATAGGTATTTTTTTAAGTCTCAGTGTCTGGTAAATCCTTGATCAAACTTTCCAGAGAAGATTTGCACTTATATGAAGACATAAGCCATGTTTATTTTACTGTATTTCTTTAAAATGTGTTTAAATGACATTAGAAAAAAATTTGTTTATAAATTCATATACTTAAATACAAATGTTATGGCCTTATATGGAAAGGTTGAAATTTTAAATCAATGAACAACTAATCTCTTTTCCCACATTACTATAAGCATAGTAACTTAAAGAAGTTAATTAGTTCAATATTTTAATGTTTCTCATTATCCTTTCTCTAGTCCCTGATTCACTCTCTATATACTAGAAATGGGAACATTATCAACGTAAGTATTCCTGAGTAATGATCTACATCTTTTCTGAAATTTGAATAAAAACAATAGCATTATTAAAATAATAAAAATGATGAGTATTCTATTGTCTGAGAGCAACTTATAAAAAGAAAGTTTAATTGCAGTGCTGTGAAGGTTAACTATGTGCCATCTTGGCTGGGCCACACTGCTCAGATATTTGATCAAACATTTAAAAAAGATGTTTCTGTGAAGGTGATTTTTGGATGAGATTAATATGTAAATCAAGAATTTTTAGCAAATCGTATTAGCTTCTATAAATTGAGTGAGATTAATCTAATCTCTCAAGGGCCCTTAGTAGAAGAAAGACTACCCTCTACAAAGCAATGATTTCTGTCAGCACACTGTGTTTGGAATCAAACTACATCTCTTTCTTCTACCTCCAGATATGTATGCATGTGCACATCTTTATTATTGTACTTCTTTGAAAAACCCTAACAGAGGTACCTTCTTTGGAAAGTTATTTAACCTTGCTGAGCCTCAGTTAACTCATTCATAAATGGACATACCCACACTTGCAAAACAGCTGTGAGATACAAAGTGAGATATATGTAGATGAACCTTGTTAAACCATAAAGAACTATTTTGTCTCTTATTGTTTTTAGGTTGCCAGGTGATATATTTGTTGTAGTGAAATATCACTACCATTAATTTACACCAGAGTATAGGTCACTACAATATTATTGAGTAAATGGCCCTTCTGGCAGCTCAGTCATGAACTTTCATTTAGGCATTGCTTTAGTGACCTAGGACTCCATGGGATTATCCTGTTGTACTGCAACATAATACCCAAAATTAAGAGGTGAACTATGGATGCTCATGTAATCATAATATCTTGTCAGACAATGAAGTCTGGCAATAAAGATAATCAAGCAAACAAGCCAAAAAAAAACCCCCAAAACAAAGCAGTGTCTTGATTGTGGTATAATTAGGGGTATAAGTGACTAAATTACATGCTAGCAGTTTTAAAGACATAGGGCAATCTCAAAAGTTGATTATGACTAAGAACAAATAAATCCAAATCATATGTATAAAATACTTTCACAACACTACTTTCCTTTAGTGGTGAAATAAACTTTAATGAAAATTTAAGAAAAAAGTAGTGAATTGATTCAGAAAACCTCAGGTTGAACTGGTTCTCCATTTACTGGCTGGGTGACTTTGGGCAAGTAATTTTATTTCTTGAAACAGTACTTTTCTTAATTAGATAACTATGGTGAGCACAAAATTAGATGAGGCTTTCTTTGACACCTATTAATGCATGGCTTAGTAGGTAATAGATACATGTTTCTTGACATTATAATAATATATTGGATTTTTAATTACAAAAATTGTATATGTTCTCTCTAAAAATATAAAAAAAACAACATATAGAGATGCATATAAGGAAAATATTGTTCAACAATTCCCAAAAGATTTTTATATCCCCTTGCTTTTTTGTAGTAAGAATAGTGGCATGAGAAGAAGATGTGTATTTCCTTGACTGTGATGATGATGTATGTATATATCTAAACTCATAAAAATAAATGAATTATATACATGTATATTTTTGTAAGTTAAGTATATCTCAATAAAGCTAGAGCAGTAATATCCACTTTAAACTTCATCCATTTTCTGACAACAGCATTGTTACTTAGCTGTTTTTCTCTGCACTCACAAAAATATGTAGAAATACGTGCATATATAATGTTTGAAATTTTGTTTTGACAAAAATCCAATTATATTATACACACTGGTAAAATTAAGCATATGAAATTTACATTTTTCTGTATCAATACATGTAGAAAGTATCCTTCTTTTCAATGACTGAGTCATATAAGTGTACTCTATTATATCCAACCATACAATTTTTATTTCATCATGATTGTTGAATTGCCCTTAAACCCTAGCAACAATGGCTCCTGATGAGGGTTCTGTGCTTTAGAGGACTTCACTTTAGTACTTCTTCAGCTACTTCACTCCCACAGAGTGAAGAATCTATGGAGCTAATGAAGGGGTTCATACTAAATTCCTACAGTGCCTTTTAGGTGACACTTCATTATTCATGGTATACAAATTACCTTCCCAGATGCTCGGAGTCTATTCTGTTCTTGCCCAAGCTTGTTCTCAAAATCTGTTCTTCCTTTGTATACACCACTAGGCCAAATGATGTACAAGGAACAAATGCAAGCTGAATTTGTGAGAGTACTGTAAGTGAGAGCTTACAAATATCTACACGTGCACACAAGGTTTCTTTTGAGTGGGATAAAGCTATATGTGATAAGAAAAGGGATTGGGTCACAGTCCAGGGCTATGGTAATAGCTCTTTTTGTACTTCTATACTCTGGTGCACAATTCTGAGGACTCCCAATGTTGTAAATTTAAACATGGTCTTTCAGGTCATTTTGAAAGTGTACTTTTTACACCAGCCAAGATGGAGGTGTGGGTAGATATGCTTTGCTTCCTTGAACAACCTAAAGAAAGTTAATTAATTTAAAAACAAAGCAAAACAAAAACAGAACTGCCAGAAAATCACACTGTATGGAAGTCCTATGACCAATAGGTTAAAGAAGAAACATTCATCCAGACTGGGCCACAACACAGCAAAGTGAATTGAGCAGTCCTGGAAAATACCTAAGGCTTCTCTCCTTACAGGATATTAGGTACACTGAGACAAAGAAATATGGTCCAAATGAAAGAATGGATCAAAATTCCAGAAAAAGAACTAAGCGATGATGAATTGACAACCTATCTGATACAAAGTTCAAAACACTGGTAATCAGGATGCTCACAGAAATAGTTGAGTAAGATAGTGAAGTAAAGGAAGATGTTAAGGATATACAAAGGGAAATAAAGGAAAATATACAGGGAACCAAAAGTGAAGGGAAGGAAACTGGGACTCAAATTAACAGTTTGGAACAAAAAGAATAAATAATCATCCAACTGGAACAGAATGATGAAATAAGAATTCAAAAAAACGAGGAGAGGCTTACGAAATTCTGGGAAAATTTTAAATGTTCCAACATCTGAATCATAGGGGTGCCAGAAGGAGAAGAGGAAAAGTAAGAAATTGAAAACACAATGAAAGAGAACTTCCCCAATCTGATAAAGGAAATACATTTCCAGGAAGTCCAGGAAGCCCAGAAAGTGCCAACAAAGTTGTACTCAAGGAAGCACACACTAAGGCAAATCATAATTACATCACCCAAGATTAAAGATAAGGAAGGAATCTTAAAAGCAGCAACAGAAAAGGAAACAGTTACCTACAAAAGAGTTCCCATTAGACTATCAGCTGATTTTTCCAAAGAAAGCTTGCAGGCCAGAAAGAGCTGGAAAGAAGTATTCCAAGTCATTAAAGGCAAGGACCTACATCCAAGATTACTCTATCCAGTAAAGCTATCATTTAGAATGGAAGGGCAGATAAAGTGCTTCCCAGATAAGGTCAAGTTAAAAGAGTCCATCATCACCAACCCTTTATTATATGAAATGTTAACGGGATCTAGGAAATATAAGTTTTAAAAAATATAGTTAAAAAAACTATAAACAGTAAAATGACAACACACTCACAACTATCAATAACTGAACCTAAAAATCAAAAACAAAAACAAAGTAAACAACTAGAGTAGGAACAGAATCACAGAAATAGAGATCATATGGAGGGTTATCAGTGGGAAGGGGAGGGGTGTACTGGATTAAAAGGTACAGGGAATGAGAAGCATAAGTATTAGGTACAAAATACACAGGGGGAGGTTAAGAATAGTGTAGGAAATAGAAAAGCCAAAGAACTTTTATGTACAACCCTCGGTCATGAGCTAAGTGGGAGAATGTTGGAGGGTGGGCAGTTCAGGGCAGAGTGGGATAAAGGGGAGAAAATCATTGGACAATTGTAATAGCATAATCAATAAAATATACTAAAAAGATTTCAAAAAAGCATAATTTTAAAGTAAAGCAAATAAAAACATTTTAATTTACAATTTAAAATCATTTAAATATGTAGACATGTGGGGAACAATTTTGTACTCTTGTGTGAAGCCCCACAAATATTGGTACTATGTATGCATAATTTAAAAACTTGTAAATATAATCTCCCTGTGCTTTGTACTGAGAGGTAGAAATATTTCTTGTGATACCTTACAAGACATATAGCAGATACTTTATGAACTTTTTCTGAGTGACTTAGTGAGTAAATGAAATTTCCTAATATCCATTTTATTAGTTTGAACCCCAAAGACATTTAATATGTTTTTGAGTTGACAGATGATTCTGAATTTCCATTGTAGAAGGTTTTATTTTTGCTTAAGGATAAATATTTGAAACAAAAATGTACTTTCCAACATCTCCTTTGGTTTTATCAGGAAACATTTTTAATCATGGGGCTACATTACTTTCTCAGGATTCACTTAAAATTTTATTTAATTTTAAATACTAAGTTAATCTTTTGTGTGAAGAACTTATACTTATGGTTGTACTGCTGTTGAGGTTAGGCTTTCCAAATTGACTAATTTTATTGACTAACAGCAATAAATCAAATATCTTTGCAGGCATAGAGTGAGTTTCCACTGTGTTGAATCACTATTCCATGTTCAGCGTTTAATTTCATTTACGAAGGAACTATTTTAACAAGTTTTACAGTTATAGCCATGATGAAAAAAATCAACACTGTTCATTCTAGGCTATTTTGCATAAGCCAACTGATTGGCAATATCTTTAATTATTTGTAATTACTGAATATATGTTTTGATTTTTGTTTATTTAGGTTAAGAATAAAATACAAAGTATAAGAAATTATTTTAAATACCTCAATGCAATTTCCACAAATAATGAAAATATTAATCCTGGAAAAGGAGAAAGTTGTACATCAAGATATAATATTTCATATAAAGAACTCACACAACTCCACTCTAAGATTAAATTGCCCAATTAAAAAATGGGCAAATGATGTGAACAAACCCTTCTCCAAGTAGGACATACAGAGGGCACAGAGACATAGGAAAAGATGCTCAATATCACTAGCTATCAGAGAGATGCAGATTAAAACCACTACGAGATACCACCTCACACCAGTCAGAATGTCCATCATAAACAAAGCAACAAACAACAAGTTTTGGAGAGGTTGTGGAGAAAAGAGATCCCTAGTGCACTGTTGGTGGGAATGCAAGACTGATGCAACCACTATGGAAGACAGTATGAAATTTCCTCAAAAAAAAAAAAAAAAAAACTAACTAAAAACGAAATTGCCTTTTCACCAAGCAATTCCATTGCTAGGATTATATCCTAAGAACCCTGAAACACCAATCCAAAAGAACCTACGCATCCCAATGTACATAGCAGCACAATTTACAATAGCCAAGTACTGAAAGCAACCTAGGTGCCCATCAATAAATGAATGGATCAAAAACTATGGTACATTTACACAATGGAATTTTATGCAGCAGAAAGAAAGAAGGAGCTCCTTCCCTTTGAGACAGCATGGATGGAACTGGAAAGCATTATGCTAAACAAAATAAGCCAGGCAGTGAAAAACGGATACCATATGATCTCCCCTTTAACAGGAACTTAATTAAAAAAATAAGCAAAACATAACCAAAGACATTAAAATTAAGAACAGGCTGACAGTGACCAGAGGGGAGAGGTGAGGAAATTTCAGGGGAAAAAGGTGAAGGGTTTGCAGGAACAATTATAAAGGACACATGGACAATAACAAGGGGGAGTGGAAACAGGGGAAGGAGGTGAGGAGGGATTCTGTGTTGGGCTGGGGTGGGGGGGAAAGGCAGAAAACTGTACTTGAACAACAATAAAATAAAGAATTAAAAATATATATAATATCTCAGATGAGTATCTTTAACTGTAACTATGAGATCATGTCATTGCTTTTTTAGCCCAACTCCTCTAATATAGCTGAACTCACTTCTACAAAGAGTACTTTATTTAGAAGTTTTCAACCTCACATAAAAATAAACACAGGTGGAAGAACTTTTGCTCTTATGTGAAGAAAGTTACAGCTAATTTCTATTATCTCTTGCTATTCACTTCCTCTTTCTATGAAGCCTGTTCACCTCTCATCATGTTTCTTCCTTATTAAACCACTTTCCCATAGACAAGGTAAACTACTCTTGAAGAACTTAGATTTTTTTTTGCTTATATTGTGGGATTAGGAACATAAATAAGCTCCACTATGTATATACAAGGACCATGCTGCATCTCATAGCCCTTTAAATATATTAGGGATTTCAAAAACACTTCAATTGATTTATTTCCTATTTTTTATGTATAACTTAATCATTGTTACTTAGCAAAAATAATCACATCTGAGTCCTGACCAGTGTGTCTAACTTGTTTTGGGCAGCTTCCTGCAAAGTGAAAGGTTGTCAGTTCAACTCCTAATCAGGGCACATTCCTGGTTTGTGGGTTGGTCCCCTGTCTGTGTGCATACATGAGGCAACCAATTAATATTTCTGCCTCGCATCAATGTTTCTCTACTATTTCTCCCTCCCATCCTCTCTCTTTAAAAATAAAGAAGTGAAATATTTTAAAAATCCCATATGGGAATTCCAATGGCCAAAACAGTCAGATATTAAGAAGGGATTTTCAAGCAGATATAATAACTAATATTCAATAAAATAGAACTCTCCCACAGCAATCAGATAAAAATAAGAAATAAAAGGAATCCAAATTGGAAAGAAGGAAGTAAAACTGTCACCATGTACAGATGATATGATAGTACACATAGAAAACCTTATAGACTCCATCAAAAAACTACTCGACCTAATAAGTGAATTTGACAAAACAATGCGGTACAAAGTCAATGTTCAGAAATTGAGGGCATTTTTGTATACCAACAAAGAAATATAAGAAGTAGAAATCAGGAAAAAATTACATTTGCTATAGCAACAAGAAAAATTAAGTACCTAAGAATAAACATAACCAAGGAGGTAAAAGATCTGTACTCAGAAAACTATACAACACAGAAGAAAGAAATTAAGGAAGGCACAAACAAATGGAAGTATATACCGTGTTCATGGATTGGAAGAATTAACGTCAAAATGTCCATACTACCCAAAGTGATTTATAGATTTGATGTAATCCTTATTAAAATACCAAGGACATATTTCACAGATATAGAACAAACATTTTAAAACTTTATATGAAATCATAAATAACCTCAAATACCCACTGCAATTTTGAGAAAGAATGATAAAGTAGGAGGGATCACAATACCTGATATCAAACTGTATTACAAGGCTGCTGTAATAAAAACAGTCTGGTACTGGCATAAGAACAGACACATAGATCAATGGAACAGAATAGAGAGACCAGAAATAAACCCAAGTTTCTACGGTCAATTAAAATTTGACAAAGGGGGCAAAAGCATAAAATGAAGTAAAAATCGCCTATTCAACAAATGGTGTTGGGAAATCTGGACAACTACATGCAAAAATATGAAACTCAACCACCAACTTATAACATACAAAAAATAATCTCAAGGTGGATAAAAGACTTAAACATATGTCACAACACCATAAATGTCCTAAAAGAGAACATAGGCAGGGAAATATCATATATTCCATGTAGCAATATTTCCACCATATTTATTTGTCTCAACACACCTGTTACATACTAAGGAGCAGAGACGTAGGCATTCGCCAGGACGCTGCAACCCATAATGCTGTGTTGTGGTGCTTTATGTGGGGGAAGGGTCTGAGAGGTATCAATGCCACTTGCTGGGCTCTCGACCAGCTCCCAGTCAATTCCTCTGGTATCCACACTCAAATTGAGTCCTTCTGGTGTAGATTCCAAGGTGGTTTTGGGTTGGTGTACATTCTGGGACCCTAGGGGTATCTCCAAGAAACTCTTCTGTGAGGCTGGGAGTTTATTCTGCTGCCACAACCCCCACATATTTTTTCAGTCAGAGGTTTTGAGGCTTTATTTCCATGCACTGGAACCCTAGGTTTTGTGGTCTGTCTCACTCCGCAGTTGTTCCTTCTGGTTTATCTGCACATAAATATGTGACCACCCAGCCTGTCAGCCACCACCATGCCCATTCCACCAGCTGCCACCTTGCTGTGAGTCCTCTCCATCCTGACTGCCCATCTCCCCCTCCTACCAGGCTGGGTGAATGTTTCTTCTTTAACTCCTTGGTTGTCAGACTTCCATATAGTGATTATCTGGCAATTCTAGTTATTTGTTGTTGTTAAATTTGTTGTTGTCCTTCTTTTGGTTGTGTGTAGAAGCAAAGTGTATCTACCTATGCCTCCATGTGGCCCTCTTTTTTGTTTCATAGAAGTTATCACAATTTGTAATCAGTAATCTGTATATTATATGCTTACCTGTAGCATAATTTATTTATTATGTTTACCTGTAGCAGAATTTATTATCTGTTACCCCAAGGAAAAGGTAAGCCTTATGAGAAGAGGGTACTTAGAAATGTTGTTCCTAACCACAGCTCCTGTCATAAATATTCCATAAATGAATGAATCAAGAATCTCATTTTGAGTAAAGTAAAAATTCTTCTCCCTAAAATAAGTTGTCATTGCTTGGGATTCATTATCTTATTTTTATTTTTTAATATATTATATTATTGGGAGTCCCTCTTTTTTGCGCTTTTTCTGCTAACCTTCTAAGAAATTATTTCATGTACTAGCATGGACACACACATATACACATACACAAGCAAAAGAAAGAAATCTTACTTCTTCTCTTTCTTATGGGGAATCTTGATGGGAATGAAAATATGTATACATTAAGAATGCAAGTGTCGCAGGTTCGATTCCCAGTCAGGGTAAATGTCTGGGTTGCAGGCCATGACCCCCAGCAACCGCACATTGATGTTTCTCTCTCTCTCTCTCTTTCTCCCTCCTTCCCTCTCTAAAAAATAAATAAAATCTTTAAAAAATAAAAAAAATATTTAAAAAAAAGAATGCATAGCTATCTTTGAGTTGATCAGTTTTCCTGGTACACTTATTTAAATCAGCTTGATGCTAGCAATATCCAAAGTGACTCTAGTTGCCCAAGGGCATACATATCTAGTGTGATACTGAAGAACATGCTGTACTTTACAGCAGCCTAGAAACTCTGCTTTCCATGATGAATCCTGTCAGAATTGGAATAGACACCTGATTACTGTGTTTGCCAGAATGCATGAATCATCTGGTGGCAGAAAAGAACTTCATAAAGAGGTGGTCCCTTTAGTTTGTAGCAGGCAACTAACTAAAAAAAACAAGGAAATAAGTCAACTAGAGAGATAAAGTAAAATAAAATGATTCTAGTACTTTGGAATTAAGTCCATGATATCTAAATACATATGACTTGTGTAATCTGGAGATTTCAATTGTTCAAAATGAATTCCAATTTGCTGTTCCTTTAAAATCGAGCAGCTCTAATTATATATAAAAAGCAACATCTCACTTCTTTCAGGGTACTGCTCACTATAGACAACTTGCAGACACTTTCAACTAAACAGCATTGTCATCTCAGAGCTAGTATTGATTTAGACATAAATATTGGGGAAGAAATAAGTCTTCTCAAAGGGATCTGATTTTATAATTTCTCCAGTAACAAGAAGCTAGACATCCTCCTGTGGGTTCCTTTTCGATGTAGACTGTGCAATCCTGTGATGCACTGGGAGGTATTTCAGGTCCTTAATGAAGTGAAGTCAGTGTACAGCAGTGAGCACATGGCCAGTCAGAATATTTTAGGCCCTGATACTGGGGCATTAGTAACTGATTATGTGAAAATGAATCATTAAGGGTCAGCTGGAAAAAATGCAACTCATTAGCAATTTACTTTGGTAAAGAAATAATAGCACCCATTGGCTGAAGTCCAACAACTTCAAGAAAGGTATTAGAAAAAGTCTCCTGGTAAGAATGAGATACAGGGACATAGGATGTACAAAATGTAGGGATAGGATAGAGAAAAGTGAGTTGACTTATGTAAGGCTTCTCTGTTTTATTGTCTCTGCTTTTTGCATGTTGCATCACTAAGTGGTCATCAAATATTTATTTCAAATAGTTTACATCCTTGAATCTAAATTTTTAAGTATAAGAAAATATAGGACTTTTTTCATAAATTTTAGAGTCAGTATATTGCTCATGGATCATGTTTTAATCAAAGTAATGGAATATGAAGGCAACTATATTCTACATGTTAGAATTACAGAGGCACCTGCCAACACTGAACAAAATAGGTGATGGTAAGTATGAAATTTATGCCAATGTTTTTATTTTGTTAATACTCAACTCCGCTGCTCCTTTCATAGAATCACCTGATACTTTCACAGAAAAGCAGAATGGAAACAAAGGCCTGAGAGAATAATGAAATAAACCCAGTAAACATCAAGGTTCCACTAAGAATCCACTGTTATTTTTTTTTTTAATTTCACCCCAGCTTATTCTTCTTCCAATTGAAATTTAATGGTAGGGAAAAATTATTTTCTTACTCAAATAAATTATATCCTATAGAGCAAGAGGGAAGAAAGTAATCTACATTGTATATAATTAATGCATGTGCCACTGGTAAGACTAGTCAGAAAGTTATAGTCTATCTAGTAAGAACTTTAGGTATAAAGACTTTGTTCCAGTGTCATGCAAAACTCTGACACTGGCAAGGTAACTTTTCTAAATCATTCTCAAATGACTCCTTGGTAAATGCAAATGAAACAAAGCAACAAAAAGGGAGCAAAATAAACTGTTTTAGTCTTTTGAATGCATCAACTTCAAACCTTCTGAAAAGTTTCACACATAAAATATAAGACTAAATTTAGTACTTTGGTGAGATAATTTTATAGTTATTCTAGAGTCAGATAAGATAAAACCCTACACCTAAAGAAAGGTATTACCATAGAATGAAACATCTATGTGGGTCAATATTAGAGTGAGAATAAAGAGCTAATAGATGTGAAATGAAATAAATTACACCAGGGTAACAAATGTGATGAACACTCTTGTTTCCTCTACCAGATGGTATATTCAGGAGCCTTTTCTGTGCTGTCACCATTCATGTATTAATGATGAGCTTAATTTTCTTTTTTTTTCTTGTCTTTCTCCTCATCCCTCCCCCAACACACACACACACACACACACATTCACAATGGGTATGATTTCTCTCAAGATCTAAGCAGCTCCACTATTCTTTTCTGACTCCATTAGAAAAAAAATTTCTCTTCAAAGAATCTATTTACAACTACCAAGTTAGATCTTATTTCTCCACTGTGCAGAATATGAACTTGAAAATAGAGTTGGTGTTAAGAGAATATAGCTGCACCTTCCAGAGATTGCAATGTGTACTAATTGATCATCAGGAAGCTGATACTCTTGTTCTATTACCATATAGAGGGAGCTGAATTTCCTTACAGTGTTCCACATGTGTAGCCTACTACTATATAGATCACGAAGAGGAGACTCAGAGTTTCTCTTACTCCAAAGATGAGAAACATAATGATGGTGATGAAGAAGATGATAATGATGATGATGATGATGGTGACAGTGAAGGAATCAGATACCAAAGTGTTCAGGACATTGTATTCTTATTTAAACCACATAGTTGTTATGGCAGGAATGCATTTGGCCTAAGTATGACTGAATCTCTTCTTCTGTCTTTTCTGAAGATCTGGTTTTTTGGTTCTTTTTAATATATTTTTGTTGTTGTTCAAGTAGGGTTGTCTCCATTTTTGGCACATAACTCCACCCCTGGCCCACCCATCCCTGCCTCCCAACCTCAATCTTACCCCCTTTGATTTTGTCCACATGTCCTTCATACATGTTCCTTGACAACTATTCCCCTTCTTTCCCACATCCCCTTCCTGCCCCCCTCATGTTACTATTAGTTTGTTCTTTATTTTAATGCCTCTGGTTCTATTTTGCTCAATTGATTGTTTTGTTGATTAGGTTCCACTTATAGGTGAGATCACATGGCATTTGTCTTTTACTTCATGGATTATTTAATTTAGCATAAGGTTCTCTAGTTTCATCCATGCTGTCACAAAGGGTAGGAGCTCCTTCTGTCTTTCTGCTACATAGTATTCCATTGTGAAAATGTACCATAGTATTTTTATCCACTAATTTACTGATAGGCACGTAGGTTGTTTCCATTGCTTGGCTATTGTAAATTGTGCTGCTATGGACATTGGGGTGCATAGTTTCTTTTAAATTGGTGTTTCAGGATTATTAGGGTATAATCCCAGCAGTGGCATTGCTGGGTCTAAAGGCAGTTACAATTTTAATTTTCTGAGGAAATTCTATACTGTTTTCCACAGTGGTTGCAATAGTCTACATTCCCACCAACAGTGCACATCCTATCCAACACTCATTTGTTGATTTGTTTATGATGGCCATTCTCAACTGTGTGAGGTGTTATCTCATCATGGTTTTAATATCTATCTCTCTAATGGCTAGTGATACTGAGAATCCTTTCATATGTCTCTGGGTACTCAGTTTGTCCTCCTTTGGAGAAGTATATTTTTCAGGTCCTTTGCCCATTTTTAATTGGGTTGTGAGTACTTTCAATATTTTTGAGATCAAAGCATTCCAAGAGTGGAGTCATGTGAATATTTTATGTATTTTGGAGATTAAACTCTCATCTGAGGTATCATTTGCAAATGTATTTTCCTAGACAGTTGGTTCCCTTTATATACGCTGTTTCCTTTAGCCATGGAGAAGCTTTTATTTTGGTGAAGTCCCATTTATTATTTACTTTATGTCCATTTCTGTAGAGGACATACTGATGAATATATTGCTGCATGTAATATCTGTGATTTCCCAGCCCATATTCTCCTCTAGGACTTTTATGGTGTCTCAATTTATATTTCAGTATGTTATCTACCATGAGTTTATTTTTATGTATGATGTAAGTTGGTGGCTGAGTTTCATATTTTTTTTTGCATGTAGCTGCCCAGATCTCCCAACACCATTTGTTGAAGAGGCTGTATTTATTCCATTTTATGCTTCTGCAATCTGTCAAAAATTAATTGACCATAGAGTCATTGGATTACTTCTGGGTTCTCTTTTCTCTTCCATTCATCTGTTTGTCTGTTCTTATGCCAGTATGAGACAGTAAGAGCTAGCACCTATCCTTCTCAGACAATTCCAAATATCCAAGAAGTGGGAAGACTACCAAACTCTTTTTATGAAACCATCATCATCATAAACTCAAAAACAGATCAAGACACAAAAAGAAAGAGAACTACAGGCCAATATCGCTGATGAACATAGACAGTAAAATCCTCAAAATATTGGCAAACCATATCCAACAATACATTAAAGAGATCATACACCATGATCAAGTGGGATTCATCCCAGGAATGCAAAGATGGTACAATATTCACAAATCAATAAATGTAATACATCACACAGACAAAAGGAAAGACAAAAATCACATGTTCATATCAATAGGTTCAGAAAAACATTTGATAATTTATAGCACTCATTTATGATAAAAACACTCAACAAAGTGGAAGTAGAGGGAGTGTACCTCAACATAATAAAGACCATAAATAAGAAACCTAAGCCAACATCATATTCAATGAGAAAAAACTGAAAGCTTTCCCACTAAGATCAGGAACAAGACAATGTCCACTTTCACCACTTCTATTCAATATAGTATTTGAAGTCCTAGCCACAGTGACCAGAAAAGAAAAATAAATTAAATGCATGCAAATGGGAAAGGCTGAAGTAAAACTCTCGTTGTTTGCAGATGACATGATAGCGTACATAGAAAACCCTATAGACTCCACAGAAAAACTGCCTGATCTAATAACTGAATTTTGCAAAACAGCAGTATACTATGTCAATATTCAGAAATTGAAGGCATTTTTGTACACCAACAATGAAATACCAGAAACAGAAATAAAGAAAAAAAATTCATTTGACATAGCAACAAGAAAAATAAAATACCTAGGAATAAATTTTACCAAGGAGTTAAAAGACCTCTACTCAGAAAACTACATGGCATTTAAAAATGAAATTAAAGAAGACACAAATAAATGGAAGCATATATTGTTTGTATGGATTGGAATAATTAACTTCATCAAAATGTCCATACTACCCAAAGTAATGTAGAGATTCAATGTAATCTCTATTGGAATACCAATGACATACTTCACAGATATAGAGCAAACATTTCATATGGAACCATAAAAGATCCCAAATAGCTGCAGCAATTTTGAAAAAGAAGAGGAAAGTAGGAGAGATCACATTACCTGACATCAAACTGTTTCCTTTGGCTCTTAAATTGGCTTCCCATACCCATGATTTGGGGATTTAAGAAAATGGTTCTTCAGCCCTGGCTGGCGTAGCTCAGTGGATTGAGCGTGGGCTGTGAACCAAAGTGTCGCAGGTTCTATTCCCAGCCAGGGTACATGCCTGGGTTGCAGGCCATGACCCCCAGCAACCACACATTGATGTTTCTCTCTCTCTTTCTCTCTTTCTCTATTCCCCTCCCTTCCCTCTCTGAAAATAAATAAATAAAATAAAAAACCCTGACTTTCCAAAATAAAAAAAAAAAAATAAAGAAAATGGTTCTTACTTTCCTGAATCTATTCTGAATCTTTGCTAGTTACAGATTCTCTCTGTGGGATTGTATCCTAACTCTACACCTATGCCCTTGCCTTGAATGCTCCTAGCCTCTTTCTTTGTCCATTTATGGTCACCAGATTGAGGATGCTAGATACTTTCACTTGTATTGATGCAAGCTCTGCTTAGGAAAGTGTTTTCAAGATGCAACAATGTCAACTTCGTGCATATGGTTAAAGACTCCTCTTGTATAATGTTGTTGATGCAGAACAGTGTTTCTTTACCCCTGTTGTTGCATGCATACTATTTCAGTCACATCTCACATTCACAGGACACTTCCCTGAACATTGTTATATCTACATCCTTGAGGCCCAGTGCTCTACATTCAATTGTTATTGTGAAAAAAAAATATGTATATTGTAACATTCCAAATAGAGTCAGCTAACTTGTGACTTTTTTGTTTTACCCCATCTATAAACCATGGGGTTGATACATGTCCCCTCAGGAAAGCATTATAAGAGTTAATGAACCAAAGGTTTTAAAGGGGATTTCACCTGCTGCATGAAAGTTACTGCTTAAGTATAGAGCCCTCAAGTTCTGTGCAGCTTGATTCTTCAGAGACAAAGCAACATATTAGGAATTCACTGTACTGCTATTAAAGGGCAAAGAGCATCATCAATACTTTCTCTTTTTACTTTTTTAAAATTTTAATTGTTGTTCATGTATAGTTTTCTGCCCTTTACCCCCATTCCAGCCCACTCCCCAGCCCTTCCCACCCCCCTCCCATCTCCACCTCCCCTTGTTATTGTCCATGTGTCCTTTATACTAGTTCCTTCAAACCCTTCCCCTGAAATTCTCTCCCTTCTCCCATCTAGTCACTGTTAGCCTATTCTCAATGTCAGTCTTTGGTTATATTTTGCTTGTTTGTTTGTTTTGTTGATTAGATTCCTGTTAAAGGTGAGATCATATGGTATCTGTCTTTCACCGCCTGGCTTACTTTGCTTAGCATAATGCTTCCTAGTTCCATCCATGCTGTCGTAAAGGATAGGAGCTCCTTTTTTTTTTTCCTGCTGCATAGAATTCCATTGTGTAAATGTACCACAGTTTGTTTTATCCATTCATTTACTGATTGCAAACTGATAAAACCACTATGGAAAACAGTATGGAATTTTCTCAGAAAACTAAAAATGGATCTGCCTTTTGACCCAGCAATTCCATTCTCGGATTATATCCTAACAACCCTAAAACACCAAACCAAAAGAACCTATGTACTCCAATGTTTATAGCAGTACAATTTACATAGCCAAGTGCTGGAAGCATCCTTGGTGCCTATGAGTACTTTCTCAATGTAAGGTGTAAATGCATCTCCACAAGAGCAGTTTGGGATTTTATAACTTAGTGCTTACTGGTGGCACTTGCTTTTTCTGTTGGCACCACATCCCCTGAATGATAAAATTACTCTCATTTTGCCCAATTTGTCTTTGGTTTCCATGGCACAATATGCATACCCTCAAAATACCTTCTGGATGAAATAAATTATGGCAGAGAAGTATAAAATATAAGGTGTATTAACACATCAGCTAAAATGGATGATAAAAGAACAAACCTTCAGGGCAATTAGTGCCTCTGTCAGGTTTTAGCTGTTTCTTTTGAAATATAAAAGCAAAAGGATATCTGCAGCTAAGGTGCATTAAAGGGTTTTTATTATCATAACAGTGGGAGAAGATTCAGTAAGCCAAACAGGGCAAAAGTAATATGCCACCTTCATTTGTGAACTTAGTCACACAGAAGAAAGGCACACTCAGGTTATGATACCTTTCTTAATGCTTCTTACATAGCTCACATTGCCTAACGTTGTGACAGTTCTGTAGGGTCCATTCTTTTTGACTTGAGATTCACTTTCCACTGATTCCCCTACTGACAACATTAATTCTCATCTGCTCTGAGTTCAACTTCTTTTGTCTTGTACTGGCAGATACCAATAACTTTTCATAAAAGGCTATTGCCAAAATACTTAGAGCTCACTGGTTTGGGGAAAGTTTATTTATTAATGTTTTAAGTTAGTGTGTATTAAATATATTCTTGCCTACCACCATTGAAGAAAAGTTCACATTTGTAATAAGATTAGCTATAAGGGATTTAGAATGCATTTTGTTTTGTTTGTAATTTCTGCACTTTTCACTTTCCATAATACAGCTGATTTTTGTAAGCAGGAGGAAATACCATAAATATTCAAAAGTTTGAAGAAAAACATTTTTCTTAATAAAGAAAACCTAGCAGTCTGAAAAAGAGAGGAGTCAGAAAACTGTGTTTTAAATTTTTGTTTGTACAGACTTCGTGCGTTCTTTCCTTAACTTAGACAAACCCTTCTTGTAAGAGTAAGTAAAGTAGAAATGAAAGATTCCTTCTTGATTTTTCCCCACTCTGAGACACCCTAAGGCAGGGGCATCAAACTCATTTTTACTGAGGGCCACATCAGCCTCACAGTTGCCTTCAAAAGGCCAAAATAATTTTATGACTGTATAAATGTAACTACTCCTTTACTGTTAAGGTGTTCAAATTACATTCAGCCCTTTGAAGACAATCAAAGCTGATGTGGCCCTCAGTGAAACTGAGTTTGACACACCTTCCTTAAGGTTTACAAGATGATACTTTCTCCATTATATCAAGTAGCTGTAAATCAGCTGTGTGAATAAGACCACTTGAATTCTTCCAGACCTTCATATTTACTAAGTTTTACAAGCTGGAAAGTATGGGCTCTTTGGGTTCTAGGTAGTGTTTTAACATTGAAACTGTTGTGCCTGATTTTGTGAATACAGCTACAAAAGCACAAAAATCAGTTTTCTTCTTTCTTTGCCATGGAGCTGCAATTTTTCCCAGGAGCCTTTGAAACTTTCTACTTTATGCACCACTTTCTCTGAGAGTGTATATTTTCTTTCATATTCTTATTTGAAATACTTTAATGTTCAACATTTGTTCACATTTTAATTGGAAAACAACAAAGTTTTACATATTTTTGAAGATTAACAGCATTTATCCATTGTGATATACATAGATAAACTATTTTGGTCACTACTTACACTGAGCCTCCCGAGAGGCTCAGGAGATACCATAGTGTTCCATCTCAATTATTTAGGTATCTGTTTTGCTTTGAGGAAAGATTTCAGAACACTGTGATGTATATGGAATGGCAGAGTAAAACTTCTCTTATTACAGGGAATGGGGCTTAAGGAATCTGATAAAGAGCTGGATTTTCAATGAGTCAAATATGAGGAAGAAGATATCCCTTTCATTTTCCTTTGAACTAGTTAATTTGCAGACATGATGATTTTTCTCTTTAGGTTTATAAAGCTGCGAGACACATTTCTGAAATGAAACAAATGTAGCAGAAGGGAAAATGTCCTAACTAAAAAGAAAAAGATGGAAATATACCCTATTGGGTAAATTCTAAAGGGTGTTTAGGTTTAAGTTTCGTTTTCCTTTTTATTGCTTTCATGGCCATTGAAGTTGTGGTCTATAAACATACCCTGAGCTTTCCAAGGATAGATCAAAGATTTTTTTCACTATTGAAGGTTTATTTGGTGTTTTAATTGGTATGACACTAGGATAGTTGGCTGTGTAGCATTTTCTTTTTACATTTTATGGCAATGTACACTAATCTGATTCATATAGTACACAAAATATGATCCTTAAGAACAGTTGTGCACAAGACATGCAATATTGAATTTATACATTGGACCCCAGGATGTGATTGATTGGAGAAAAAAGTTGGAGTAAGCATCTTGTGTAAAGGAACCAAAAGTTACTTCCATCTTCAAAGCTAGCCAGGAGAACCACACTCTCACCCCTTGGATTTCTCTCACCAAGAAAAGTCCCATCCTATTTAAGGATTCACTTCATTAGGTCTGGCTCATGGAGGATAATATTCCTACTTTAAGAATATCAGATTTGGGGCTTCTCCTGGAGCATGGGTGAAACACCTAGCTGATCTTCTGAGGAACAGAGCAAACAGCCAACAATATCCCAGAATATATGAAGATTGGAGACAAAATATTATAGAGGGCATTGAAAAATCAGATGGTAAGGAGAGTGCTTCAGGACAATAAGGTCCCTGGGACCATCGCAGGGACCAGGATGGCTGCAGCCCCAGTCCCAGCACCCCACATGTTTGCCACAGGATTCTTGGGAGCAAGCCAGTTCAACAGCTCCCTCCCCTGCCAAATAAGGTTTGAGCAGCACCAGGAGGCATCTGGATGCTTGAAGTTGCAGGGGGGAATCAGGATGAAGTGGCAAACACACAGGGTTGGTGTGCACCTGCTGAGACTATGGACACCAGCTGTGAAGAGTTGGGCAATGATGGACCCTGACCTGGTTAGTCCCTGGTCTGGTTGGAGAGTTGGGTTGTGTGACAGGTCAGACACTTGTTTGGAGTGGCAGGCTTGAAGAGGAGAAATTTTTCAAAAAGAAAAAAGAGACACTCAGCAGCTGTTAGGGAGTTCTCAGCAGCAGCCTCCCCCACCTCCTGCACCCCTGCCCATACCCAGCTGGGACCTCACACCCAAAACCCCAGGGAGAGTGTACACCCAATCCCACTTCTCAGGGTCTACCCATCCTTGCTCACACCCACATCCCCAGAGATAGTGCACATCTGACCATATGGCCCAGTGGCTGCCTGTCAAACTTCAGCAGCAAGGCTGAGTTCTCAGGCCCATCCCACAGCCCCAAGATAGAGAGCACTTGACTCCACCACCCAGAGGAAACTCCCACCCAGCCCCTGCACCAGGGCCCTACAAGGACAACTGGCCCTCTAAGAGGAAGGCAGAGAGCCTCAGTCAGAGGACAGCCACAGGGTTCTGGGACTCATCAATCCCCAGAAAGACTTAACTCAGTGGGGATGCTGAACTACCCTGAAGGGGTTCTGAGAGTCCCTAAGATCTAGGACAGCAAAGAGGGAGAAGGTGATGTGTGAGTTGCCCCCAATTGGTGCACCTCAAGGACAGCACAACTGGAGGACTGAAGGCATAGGCTGGGCACAGAAGGGCACTGGGGGCCCAGCAGCAAACTGAAGAACTGGGATGGAGGCTGGGCAACTGCAAAGAGTGTGGCTCAAGAAGGGAGAAAAGCAAAACCAATCTCTCCCCAGTCTGCTGAAGCCAGGAAGACCAGCAGAACTAGCTTGGCTGGTTTAAAGCCAGAAGAAAGCTTTTTTTTTTTATTTTAAAAAATTCCTTCTTCCTTTCTTTCCATATTTTTTAAAATATAGATTTAATTAATTAATTAATTAATTAATTAATAGGGAAGGAAAGAGAAGGAGAAAGAGAAGGAAAAAAAATATCAATGTGTGGTTGCCCTACACATGTGCCCAACTGGGGACTTGACCCGCAACCCAGGCATATGCTCTGACTGGGAATTGAACTGGCAACTCTTTGCTTCATGGGCCTGTGCTCAATCCACTGAGATACACCAATCAGGGCCCTTCTTTCTTTTTTTATTCCTTCTTTTTTCCTTCCTTCCTTTCCTTTTTTATTCCTTTTTCCTTTATTTTTAATTCCCACAAGTGAGACAATAAAACCTGGAGATGTGAAAAGACCAGAGTTAGACCCAAAGAGGTGTCATCCCAACAACTGAGACATTGAAAGAAATTTCACTTTGCTAATCCAGAGAACTTGCAAGTTATTGTATATTTGTAGTATTATTATTTTTTCATTAGTCTCACATCTTCTTTATTAGCATTTCTGTATTTTTCTTTTTTCTGTTTAGTCTTCTTCACTTGGTTTATTAACTTGAAGTTTGACTGGTTTCTCTTGTTTTCTCTTTCATTGTGTAGTTTTAATTTTCCATCTTTCACATCACTTGCATTCCAATAGCACACTACTCTAGGTCCTGTATGTCCTATTTTTGTTATTCAGATCACATAGATTCTGCCATGATTGTTGCTCCATTACTATTGTAAATAATTGTTGTTTCACACAATTGTAAATACTACACAGTACCCCACCAAGATCTTAGCCTACTTCACTGTTTCCTGAACTTTATTACTGTTGTGGTTAACTCTATTCTCTCACATACTACACCTATTTTCTATCTTTACTCTCACTTTACCTCATAATCTGACCTCCACAAGCTCACTGCTTTCTAGATCCAACTCACAACCCTTCTCTGCCCCTAAAAGAGCCTTATCTTTGTTCCACAATTTCTAAAAAGTGTCTAGTTGGGTGAAATATCATGGTTAACGCTATACATATCCAAAGGATCTCCTATCTCTTCTCTATAGGATGGTACTGTAAATATCATAGAATACAGTCTTGCTGTCTTAAACCACCCTTTTGCATTCTCCATCCAACCAATCACAAAAAAGTGTAGGTGGGAGCTTTGAACACCAGTATACCTGATGCAAGAAGAAACCCAACAACAAAGGAACCACCAACAGATAACAACAGAAGAAGGTGAAGGAGAGTGTGGAAGCCACACTAACCTCAATCCAGGATATATCTGGAAATACAACTAAATAGTGGAGAAATTACCCAGAACAAACAACTGAACAAGAGCAAGAGAGCAGCCTCAAAACCTTGCACACCCAGAAGAATCAGCTTCAAGACAACCTGTTCACATCCTCATAACAGAATACAAGATGTGGTGGACAGAGTGACCCACACTTAAGCAGCTGGAGGGAAGGACACATCAAATAAAGACCCCAAAACAATCAAAATCCAAAAACATACAGAGAGCAAACATAAATGACAGCCAAAGACCAGTTAGTTCAGGAGATCAAGGAGACTGCACCACTGAATCTCACAGGTCTTCAACCTTAGAACTTCACACCAGAAAGCCAGGGAGTCAGAATAGATCAATTTAAGAAGCAGACACTAACAAGTACAATCTCACAAACAATGGGAAGACAAAGAAATGATCCCCAAATGAAAGGAAAGGAGGAAGCCTCAGAAAGAATGTTAAATGAAATAGAGGCAAGTCAACTATCAGATATTGAGTTCAAAACAATGATTACCAGGAAGGGCAATGAGCTCACAGAGAATTACCAAAGAATATAAGGAAACTACAATGAACTCACTGCAAACTATATCAACATGAAAAAGAAAATAGGTTGTATCAACAAGGGTCAAGAGGAAATGAAGAATACAGTTTCTGAACTGAAGAAGAGCACAGTAGAAAGAAACAAAAGCAGGCTACATGAAGCAGAAGATCAGATTAGTGAGCTGGAGGAAAAGGTAGACAAAACACTCAGAAAGAGCAAGAAAAGGAAGAGGCTGAGAAAGCACCAAGAGAGGTTAAGGGAAATACAGGACAACATGAAACATAATAATATCCATATAATAGGAATACCAAAAGGAGAACAGCAAGGGATAGAAAACCTGTTTGAAAAAGTAATGATGAAATCTTCCCTAATTTGATGAGAGAAAAAGTCACACAAATCCAGGAAACACAGAGAGTCCCAATCAAGAAGGACCCAATGAGGCCCACTTCAAGACACATCATAAATTAAACGGCAAAATTCCAAGACAAATCTTAAAGGCAGCAAGGGGAAAATAGTAAGTAACATACAAGGGGGCCGTGATAAGGGTAGTGGCCAAATTCTCAATGGAAACCCTCCAAGCCAGAAGAGAATGGCAAGAAATATTCCAAGTAATGAGAACCAGAGGCCTACAATCAAGGGTACTTTACCCAGCAAGGCTCTCAAGATGGAAGGCCAAATAAGGTGCTTCCCAGACAAACAAAGTAGAAAACAATACACCTTCATCAAATCAGCTTGGCAAGAGATGTTAAATGGACTGCTTTAAGAGAAGGAAGGAAAATAGTGAAAGAGAAAGCAACACATGTATTAAAAAAATAGCAATGAATACGTACCTATCCATAATGACCTTAAATGTAAATGGATTAAATGCCCCAACCAAAAGACATGGAAGAGCTAAATGGAAAAGAAAGCATGACCCACACATATGCTGCTGAAAAGAGACCCACCTTAGGACAAAAGACTTACACAGACTAAACATGATGGGATGGAAACAAATTTCCCAAGCAAATGGATAGGAAATAAAGCTCAGGTAGCAATACTCATATAAGACAAAATAGACTTCAAAAAAGGGCCATAAAAAGACACCCAGAAGTTCACTTCAAAATACTCTAGGGAAGAATCCTTCAAGAAGACATAAACAGTGTAAATAAATATGCACCTAACATAGGATCACCCAAATACATAAAAAAAATCTTGCAGGACTTTAAGAAAGATATTGACAGCAACACAATTATGGTAGTGGATTTTAACACCCCACTGTCAAAATGGATAGATCTTCCAAACAAAATAACAACAAAGATATTGCAGCATTGAACAATGTCCTGGATCAAATGAACTTAACTGGTATATATACCGCCTTTCATCTCAAAGAAGCAAAATGCATGTTCTTTTCAAATGCACATGAAACATTTTCAAAGATAGACCACATGATAGGACACAAAACAAGCCACAAGAAATTCAAGAATATTGAAATCATATCAAGCATTTTCTCAGACCACAAGGGACTAGAACTAGATACCAACCTCAAGGAAAAAACTCAATAACACTCTAACTCATGGAGATCGAATGGCATACTATTAAACAATGAATGGGTGAAGAAGATTAAGGATGAAATTTTTTAAAATTCTGGAAACAAATACAAATGAACTCATAATAACCCAAAACTTATTGGACACAGCAAAGGCAATTCTGAGAGGGAAGTTCATAGTGAAACAGGCCTACCTAAAAAAAGATAGAAACATTTCAAATAAACATCCTAACCCTACACTTACACCTCAAGGAAAAACAACAAAGACAGACCAGAGCAAGTAGAAGGAAGGAAATAGCCAAGATCAGAGCAGATATAAACAACATAGAGACTGTAAGGATGATTCTAAGGATCAATAAATCCAGGAGCTGGTTTTTGAAAAGGTAAACTAAATCAACAAGCCTTTAAGGAGACTCATCAAGAAAAAAAGAGAGAGGCCCCAAATAAACATGATAAGAAATAAAAGAGAAAAGATTACAACTTATACCACAGAAATATAAAAAGGATAGTAAGAAATAACTGCGAAGAACTATTTGCCAAGAAATTAGAAAACCTAGGTGAAACGGACAAATTTCTAGAAAATATAGTCTTCCAAAATTGAATGAAGACGAAGCAGAAAGCCTGAAAAGCCCAAATAATAGAAAAAAATTGAAGGAGTAATAAAAAATTCCCTACAAACAAAAGCCATGGATCAGATGGTTTCACAGGAAAATTCCACAGAGCATTCAATAAAGAGCTAACTGTCATCCTTCACAGACTATTCCAAAAAATCCAATAACGAAGGACTCCCAAACTGTTTTCAGGAAGCCAGAATCATCCTAATTCCAAAAACAGATAAAGACACATCAAAGAAAGAAAACTTCAGTTTAATATTACTTATGTGCATAAATGGTAAAATCCTCAACAAATTATTGGCAAACTGCATCCAACAATATATTAAAAAGATCATACACAATAACCAAGTGAGATTTATCTCAGGGTTGCAAGGATGGTACAGTGTTCACAAATCAATAAATGTAATATATCATATGAACAAAAGGAAAGACAAAAATCACATGGTCATAAGAATAGATGCAGAAAAAGCATTTGATAAGGTACAGCACCCATTTATAATAAAAACACTCAGTATAGTGGGAATAGAGGAAGCATTCCTCAACATAATAAAGGCCATATAAGACATACCTACAGCCAACATCATACTCAATGAGAAAAGTAAAAACTTTCCCACTAAGATCAGGAACAGGACAAGGTAGTCCACTTTTGCTACTTCTATTCAACATAGTATTGAAGTCCTAGCAATAGCAATCAGACAATAAAAGAAAATAAAAGGCATTCAAATTGGAAAAGTGGGAACAAAACCATCATTGTCTGCAGATGACATGACAGTGTACATAGAAAATCCTATAGACTCCACCAAGAAATTCCTCAACTTAATAAATGAATTTGGCAAAACAGCGGGATACAAAGTCAATATCCAGAAATCAAAGGCATGTTTGTATACCAACAATGAAACATCAGAAGCAGAAATCATGGCAAAAATTCTATTTGATATAGCAACAAGAAAAATAAAATGCCTAGGAATAAACGTAACCAAGGAGGTAAAAGACCTGTACTCAGAAAACCACACAACACTGAAGAAATAAATCAAAGAAGACAGGAACAAATGGAAACATACCTTGCTCATGGATTGGAAGAATTCACATCATCAAAATGTTCATACTACCCAAAGCAATTTATAGATCCAATGCAATCTCCATTAAAGTACCAATGGCATATTTCAGATATAGAACAAACACTTCAAAATTTACATGGAACCATAAATGACCCTGAATAGCGGCAGCAATTTTGAGAAAGAAGAGCAAAGTAGGGGAAATTACAATATCTTATAGCAAACAACATTACAAGGCCACTGTAATCAAAACTGACTGGTACTGGCATAAGAACAGACTCATAGACCAATGGAAAAGAATAGAGAGCCTGGAAATAAACTCAAGTCTCTATGGTCAATACATATGTGACAAAGGGTGCAGCAGTATAAAATGGAGTAAAAATATCCTCTTCAACAAATGGTGTAGGAAGAGCTCGACAGCTACTTGGGAAAAAATGAAATTTGATCACCAAC